>NW_028291080.1:0-131000 GCF_965207765.1 Zootoca vivipara | reverse complement strand
GGAGTGTCAGAATGCATAGATAGAAGTCAAATAAGCGTTCTATGGCTTTATTTCGCTTAGTTGCTTACTCTTGAGTAGAACTGCATCTTCACTCCAGAAATAAGCATCTTTGTAAAATGAGCCAAATTGAAGCAGAACAAGTTGTTGGAGTGTCAGAACGCATAGATAGAAGTCAAATAAGCGTTCTTTGGCTTTATTTTGCTCAGTTGCTTACTCTTGAGTAGAACTGCACGTTCACTCCAGAAATAAGCAACTTTGTAAAATGAGCCAAATTGAAGCAGAACAAGTTGTTGGAGTGTCAGAATGCATAGGTAGAAGTCAAATAAGCGTTCTATGGCTTTATTTCGCTTAGTTGCTTACTCTTGAGTAGAACTGCATGTTCACTCCAGAAATAAGCATCTTTGTAAGATGAGCCAAATTGAAGCAGAACAAGTTGTTGGAGTGTCAGAATGCATAGATAGAAGTCAAATAAGCGTTCTATGGCTTTATTTCGCTTAGTTGCTTACTCTTGAGTAGAACTGCATCTTCACTCCCGAAATATGCATCTTTGTAAAATGAGCCAAATTGAAGCAGAACAAGTTGTTGGAGTGTCAGAATGCATAGGTAGAAGTCAAATAAGCGTTCTATGGCTTTATTTCGCTTAGTTGCTTACTCTTGAGTAGAACTGCACGTTCACTCCCGAAATAAGCATCTTTGTAAAATGAGCCAAATTGAAGCAGAACAAGTTGTTGGAGTGTCAGAATGCATAGGTAGAAGTCAAATAAGCGTTCTATGGCTTTATTTCGCTTAGTTGCTTACTCTTGAGTAGAACTGCATGTTCACTCCCGAAATAAGCATCCTTGTAAGATGAGCCAAATTGAAGCAGAACAAGTTGTTGGAGTGTCAGAATGCATAGGTAGAAGTCAAATAAGCGTTCTATGGCTTTATTTCGCTTAGTTGCTTACTCTTGAGTAGAACTGCATGTTCACTCCAGAAATAAGCATCTTTGTAAGATGAGCCAAATTGAAGCAGAACAAGTTGTTGGAGTGTCAGAATGCATAGATAGAAGTCAAATAAGCGTTCTATGGCTTTATTTCGCTTAGTTGCTTACTCTTGAGTAGAACTGCATGTTCACTCCCGAAATAAGCATCTTTGTAAAATGAGCCAAATTGAAGCAGAACAAGTTGTTGGAGTGTCGGAACGCATAGATAGAAGTCAAATAAGCGTTCTATGGCTTTATTTCGCTTAGTTGCTTACTCTTGAGTAGAACTGCATGTTCACTCCAGAAATATGCATCTTTGTAAAATGAGCCAAATTGAGGCAGAACAAGTTGTTGGAGTGTCAGAACGCATAGATAGAAGTCAAATAAGCGTTCTTTGGCTTTATTTTGCTCAGTTGCTTACTCTTGAGTAGAACTGCACGTTCACTCCAGAAATAAGCATCTTTGTAAAATGAGCCAAATTGAAGCAGAACAAGTTGTTGGAGTGTCAGAATGCATAGGTAGTAGTCAAATAAGCGTTCTATGGCTTTATTTCGCTTAGTTGCTTACTCTTGAGTAGAACTGCATGTTCACTCCCGAAATATGCATCTTTGTAAAATGAGCCGAATTGAAGCAGAACAAGTTGTTGGAGTGTCAGAATGCATAGGTAGAAGTCAAATAAGCGTTCTATGGCTTTATTTCGCTTAGTTGCTTACTCTTGAGTAGAACTGCACGTTCACTCCAGAAATAAGCATCTTTGTAAAATGAGCCAAATTGAAGCAGAACAAGTTGTTGGAGTGTCAGAATGCATAGGTAGAAGTCAAATAAGCGTTCTATGGCTTTATTTCGCTTACTTGCTTACTCTTGAGTAGAACTGCATGTTCACTCCCGAAATAAGCATCCTTGTAAGATGAGCCAAATTGAAGCAGAACAAGTTGTTGGAGTGTCAGAATGCATAGGTAGAAGTCAAATAAGCGTTTTATGGCTTTATTTCGCTTAGTTGCTTACTCTTGAGTAGAACTGCATGTTCACTCCAGAAATAAGCATCTTTGTAAAATGAGCCGAATTGAAGCAGAACAAGTTGTTGGAGTGTCAGAATGCATAGATAGAAGTCATATAAGCGTTCTATGGCTTTATTTCGCTTAGTTGCTTACTCTTGAGTAGAACTGCATGTTCACTCCCGAAATAAGCATCTTTGTAAAATGAGCCGAATTGAAGCAGAAGAAGTTGTTGGAGTGTCAGAATGCATAGATAGAAGTCAAATAAGCGTTCTATGGCTTTATTTCGCTTAGTTGCTTACTCTTGAGTAGAACTGCACGTTCACTCCAGAAATATGCATCTTTGTAAAATGAGCCAAATTGAAGCAGAACAAGTTGTTGGAGTGTCAGAATGCATAGGTAGAAGTCAAATAAGCGTTCTACGGCTTTATTTCGCTTAGTTGCTTACTCTTGCGTAGAACTGCATGTTCACTCCAGAAATAAGCATCTTTGTAAGATGAGCCAAATTGAAGCAGAACAAATTGTTGGAGTGTCAGAACGCATAGATAGAAGTCAAATAAGCGTTCTATGGCTTTATTTTGCTCAGTTGCTTACTCTTGAGTAGAACTGCACGTTCACTCTAGAAATATGCATCTTTGTAAAATGAGCCAAATTGAAGCAGAACAAGTTGTTGGAGTGTCAGAATGCATAGGTAGAAGTCAAATAAGCGTTCTATGGCTTTATTTCGCTTAGTTGCTTACTCTTGAGTACTGCATCTTCACTCCAGAAATAAGCATCTTTGTAAAATGAGCCAAATTGAAGCAGAACAAGTTGTTGGAGTGTCAGAATGCATAGATAGAAGTCAAATAAGCGTTCTATGGCTTTATTTCGCTTAGTTGCTTACTCTTGAGTAGAACTGCATGTTCACTCCCGAAATAAGCATCTTTGTAAAATGAGCCAAATTGAAGCAGAACAAGTTGTTGGAGTGTCAGAATGCATAGGTAGAAGTCAAATAAGCGTTCTACGGCTTTATTTCGCTTAGTTGCTTACTCTTGCGTAGAACTGCACGTTCACTCCCGAAATAAGCATCCTTGTAAGATGAGCCAAATTGAAGCAGAACAAATTGTTGGAGTGTCAGAATGCATAGGTAGAAGTCAAATAAGCGTTCTATGGCTTTATTTCGCTCAGTTGCTTACTCTTGAGTAGAACTGCATGTTCACTCCAGAAATAAGCATCTTTGTAAAATGAGCCGAATTGAAGCAGAACAAGTTGTTGGAGTGTCAGAATGCATAGATAGAAGTCATATAAGCGTTCTATGGCTTTATTTCGCTTAGTTGCTTACTCTTGAGTAGAACTGCATGTTCACTCCCGAAATAAGCATCTTTGTAAAATGAGCCGAATTGAAGCAGAAGAAGTTGTTGGAGTGTCAGAATGCATAGATAGAAGTCAAATAAGCGTTCTATGGCTTTATTTCGCTTAGTTGCTTACTCTTGAGTAGAACTGCACGTTCACTCCAGAAATAAGCATCTTTGTAAAATGAGCCAAATTGAAGCAGAACAAGTTGTTGGAGTGTCAGAATGCATAGGTAGAAGTCAAATAAGCGTTCTACGGCTTTATTTCGCTTAGTTGCTTACTCTTGCGTAGAACTGCATGTTCACTCCAGAAATAAGCATCTTTGTAAGATGAGCCAAATTGAAGCAGAACAAATTGTTGGAGTGTCAGAACGCATAGATAGAAGTCAAATAAGCGTTCTATGGCTTTATTTTGCTCAGTTGCTTACTCTTGAGTAGAACTGCACGTTCACTCTAGAAATATGCATCTTTGTAAAATGAGCCAAATTGAAGCAGAACAAGTTGTTGGAGTGTCAGAATGCATAGGTAGAAGTCAAATAAGCGTTCTATGGCTTTATTTCGCTTAGTTGCTTACTCTTGAGTAGAACTGCATCTTCACTCCAGAAATAAGCATCTTTGTAAAATGAGCCAAATTGAAGCAGAACAAGTTGTTGGAGTGTCAGAATGCATAGATAGAAGTCAAATAAGCGTTCTATGGCTTTATTTCGCTTAGTTGCTTACTCTTGAGTAGAACTGCATGTTCACTCCCGAAATAATCATCTTTGTAAAATGAGCCAAATTGAAGCAGAACAAGTTGTTGGAGTGTCAGAATGCATAGGCAGAAGTCAAATAAGCGTTCTATGGCTTTATTTCGCTTAGTTGCTTACTCTTGAGTAGAACTGCATGTTCACTCCAGAAATAAGCATCTTTGTAAAATGAGCCAAATTGAAGCAGAACAAGTTGTTGGAGTGTCAGAATGCATAGGTAGAAGTCAAATAAGCGTTCTATGGCTTTATTTCGCTTAGTTGCTTACTCTTGAGTAGAACTGCATGTTCACTCCCGAAATAAGCATCTTTGTAAAATGAGCCAAATTGAAGCAGAACAAGTTGTTGGAGTGTCAGAATGCATAGGTAGAAGTCAAATAAGCGTTCTATGGCTTTATTTCGCTTAGTTGCTTACTCTTGAGTAGAACTGCATGTTCACTCCCGAAATAAGCATCTTTGTAAAATGAGCCGAATTGAAGCAGAACAAGTTGTTGGAGTGTCAGAATGCATAGATAGAAGTCAAATAAGCGTTCTATGGCTTTATTTCGCTTAGTTGCTTACTCTTGAGTAGAACTGCATGTTCACTCCCGAAATAAGCATCTTTGTAAAATGAGCCAAATTGAAGCAGAACAAGTTGTTGGAGTGTCGGAACGCATAGATAGAAGTCAAATAAGCGTTCTATGGCTTTATTTCGCTTAGTTGCTTACTCTTGAGTAGAACTGCATCTTCACTCCCGAAATATGCATCTTTGTAAAATGAGCCAAATTGAAGCAGAACAAGTTGTTGGAGTGTCAGAATGCATAGGTAGAAGTCAAATAAGCGTTCTATGGCTTTATTTCGCTTAGTTGCTTACTCTTGAGTAGAACTGCACGTTCACTCCAGAAATAAGCATCTTTGTAAAATGAGCCAAATGGAAGCAGAACAAGTTGTTGGAGTGTCAGAATGCATAGGTAGAAGTCAAATAAGCGTTCTATGGCTTTATTTCGCTTACTTGCTTACTCTTGAGTAGAACTGCATGTTCACTCCCGAAATAAGCATCCTTGTAAGATGAGCCAAATTGAAGCAGAACAAGTTGTTGGAGTGTCAGAATGCATAGGTAGAAGTCAAATAAGCGTTTTATGGCTTTATTTCGCTTAGTTGCTTACTCTTGAGTAGAACTGCATGTTCACTCCAGAAATAAGCATCTTTGTAAAATGAGCCGAATTGAAGCAGAACAAGTTGTTGGAGTGTCAGAATGCATAGATAGAAGTCATATAAGCGTTCTATGGCTTTATTTCGCTTAGTTGCTTACTCTTGAGTAGAACTGCATGTTCACTCCCGAAATAAGCATCTTTGTAAAATGAGCCGAATTGAAGCAGAAGAAGTTGTTGGAGTGTCAGAATGCATAGATAGAAGTCAAATAAGCGTTCTATGGCTTTATTTCGCTTAGTTGCTTACTCTTGAGTAGAACTGCACGTTCACTCCAGAAATAAGCATCTTTGTAAAATGAGCCAAATTGAAGCAGAACAAGTTGTTGGAGTGTCAGAATGCATAGGTAGAAGTCAAATAAGCGTTCTACGGCTTTATTTCGCTTAGTTGCTTACTCTTGCGTAGAACTGCATGTTCACTCCAGAAATAAGCATCTTTGTAAGATGAGCCAAATTGAAGCAGAACAAATTGTTGGAGTGTCAGAACGCATAGATAGAAGTCAAATAAGCGTTCTATGGCTTTATTTTGCTCAGTTGCTTACTCTTGAGTAGAACTGCACGTTCACTCTAGAAATATGCATCTTTGTAAAATGAGCCAAATTGAAGCAGAACAAGTTGTTGGAGTGTCAGAATGCATAGGTAGAAGTCAAATAAGCGTTCTATGGCTTTATTTCGCTTAGTTGCTTACTCTTGAGTACTGCATCTTCACTCCAGAAATAAGCATCTTTGTAAAATGAGCCAAATTGAAGCAGAACAAGTTGTTGGAGTGTCAGAATGCATAGATAGAAGTCAAATAAGCGTTCTATGGCTTTATTTCGCTTAGTTGCTTACTCTTGAGTAGAACTGCATGTTCACTCCCGAAATAAGCATCTTTGTAAAATGAGCCAAATTGAAGCAGAACAAGTTGTTGGAGTGTCAGAATGCATAGGCAGAAGTCAAATAAGCGTTCTACGGCTTTATTTCGCTTAGTTGCTTACTCTTGCGTAGAACTGCACGTTCACTCCCGAAATAAGCATCCTTGTAAGATGAGCCAAATTGAAGCAGAACAAATTGTTGGAGTGTCAGAATGCATAGGTAGAAGTCAAATAAGCGTTCTATGGCTTTATTTCGCTCAGTTGCTTACTCTTGAGTAGAACTGCATGTTCACTCCCGAAATAAGCATCTTTGTAAAATGAGCCGAATTGAAGCAGAACAAGTTGTTGGAGTGTCAGAATGCATAGATAGAAGTCATATAAGCGTTCTATGGCTTTATTTCGCTTAGTTGCTTACTCTTGAGTAGAACTGCATGTTCACTCCCGAAATAAGCATCTTTGTAAAATGAGCCGAATTGAAGCAGAAGAAGTTGTTGGAGTGTCAGAATGCATAGATAGAAGTCAAATAAGCGTTCTATGGCTTTATTTCGCTTAGTTGCTTACTCTTGAGTAGAACTGCACGTTCACTCCAGAAATAAGCATCTTTGTAAAATGAGCCAAATTGAAGCAGAACAAGTTGTTGGAGTGTCAGAATGCATAGGTAGAAGTCAAATAAGCGTTCTACGGCTTTATTTCGCTTAGTTGCTTACTCTTGCGTAGAACTGCATGTTCACTCCAGAAATAAGCATCTTTGTAAGATGAGCCAAATTGAAGCAGAACAAATTGTTGGAGTGTCAGAACGCATAGATAGAAGTCAAATAAGCGTTCTATGGCTTTATTTTGCTCAGTTGCTTACTCTTGAGTAGAACTGCACGTTCACTCTAGAAATATGCATCTTTGTAAAATGAGCCAAATTGAAGCAGAACAAGTTGTTGGAGTGTCAGAATGCATAGGTAGAAGTCAAATAAGCGTTCTATGGCTTTATTTCGCTTAGTTGCTTACTCTTGAGTAGAACTGCATCTTCACTCCAGAAATAAGCATCTTTGTAAAATGAGCCAAATTGAAGCAGAACAAGTTGTTGGAGTGTCAGAATGCATAGATAGAAGTCAAATAAGCGTTCTATGGCTTTATTTCGCTTAGTTGCTTACTCTTGAGTAGAACTTCATCTTCACTCCCGAAATAATCATCTTTGTAAAATGAGCCAAATTGAAGCAGAACAAGTTGTTGGAGTGTCAGAATGCATAGGCAGAAGTCAAATAAGCGTTCTATGGCTTTATTTCGCTTAGTTGCTTACTCTTGAGTAGAACTGCATGTTCACTCCAGAAATAAGCATCTTTGTAAAATGAGCCAAATTGAAGCAGAACAAGTTGTTGGAGTGTCAGAATGCATAGGTAGAAGTCAAATAAGCGTTCTATGGCTTTATTTCGCTTAGTTGCTTACTCTTGAGTAGAACTGCATGTTCACTCCCGAAATAAGCATCTTTGTAAAATGAGCCAAATTGAAGCAGAACAAGTTGTTGGAGTGTCAGAATGCATAGGTAGAAGTCAAATAAGCGTTCTATGGCTTTATTTCGCTTAGTTGCTTACTCTTGAGTAGAACTGCATGTTCACTCCCGAAATAAGCATCTTTGTAAAATGAGCCGAATTGAAGCAGAACAAGTTGTTGGAGTGTCAGAATGCATAGATAGAAGTCAAATAAGCGTTCTATGGCTTTATTTCGCTTAGTTGCTTACTCTTGAGTAGAACTGCATGTTCACTCCCGAAATAAGCATCTTTGTAAAATGAGCCAAATTGAAGCAGAACAAGTTGTTGGAGTGTCGGAACGCATAGATAGAAGTCAAATAAGCGTTCTATGGCTTTATTTCGCTTAGTTGCTTACTCTTGAGTAGAACTGCATCTTCACTCCCGAAATATGCATCTTTGTAAAATGAGCCAAATTGAAGCAGAACAAGTTGTTGGAGTGTCAGAATGCATAGGTAGAAGTCAAATAAGCGTTCTATGGCTTTATTTCGCTTAGTTGCTTACTCTTGAGTAGAACTGCACGTTCACTCCAGAAATAAGCATCTTTGTAAAATGAGCCAAATGGAAGCAGAACAAGTTGTTGGAGTGTCAGAATGCATAGGTAGAAGTCAAATAAGCGTTCTATGGCTTTATTTCGCTTAGTTGCTTACTCTTGAGTAGAACTGCATGTTCACTCCCGAAATAAGCATCCTTGTAAGATGAGCCAAATTGAAGCAGAACAAGTTGTTGGAGTGTCAGAATGCATAGGTAGAAGTCAAATAAGCGTTTTATGGCTTTATTTCGCTTAGTTGCTTACTCTTGAGTAGAACTGCATGTTCACTCCAGAAATAAGCATCTTTGTAAAATGAGCCGAATTGAAGCAGAACAAGTTGTTGGAGTGTCAGAATGCATAGATAGAAGTCATATAAGCGTTCTATGGCTTTATTTCGCTTAGTTGCTTACTCTTGAGTAGAACTGCATGTTCACTCCCGAAATAAGCATCTTTGTAAAATGAGCCGAATTGAAGCAGAAGAAGTTGTTGGAGTGTCAGAATGCATAGATAGAAGTCAAATAAGCGTTCTATGGCTTTATTTCGCTTAGTTGCTTACTCTTGAGTAGAACTGCACGTTCACTCCAGAAATAAGCATCTTTGTAAAATGAGCCAAATTGAAGCAGAACAAGTTGTTGGAGTGTCAGAATGCATAGGTAGAAGTCAAATAAGCGTTCTACGGCTTTATTTCGCTTAGTTGCTTACTCTTGCGTAGAACTGCATGTTCACTCCAGAAATAAGCATCTTTGTAAGATGAGCCAAATTGAAGCAGAACAAATTGTTGGAGTGTCAGAACGCATAGATAGAAGTCAAATAAGCGTTCTATGGCTTTATTTTGCTCAGTTGCTTACTCTTGAGTAGAACTGCACGTTCACTCTAGAAATATGCATCTTTGTAAAATGAGCCAAATTGAAGCAGAACAAGTTGTTGGAGTGTCAGAATGCATAGGTAGAAGTCAAATAAGCGTTCTATGGCTTTATTTCGCTTAGTTGCTTACTCTTGAGTACTGCATCTTCACTCCAGAAATAAGCATCTTTGTAAAATGAGCCAAATTGAAGCAGAACAAGTTGTTGGAGTGTCAGAATGCATAGATAGAAGTCAAATAAGCGTTCTATGGCTTTATTTCGCTTAGTTGCTTACTCTTGAGTAGAACTGCATGTTCACTCCCGAAATAAGCATCTTTGTAAAATGAGCCAAATTGAAGCAGAACAAGTTGTTGGAGTGTCAGAATGCATAGGCAGAAGTCAAATAAGCGTTCTATGGCTTTATTTCGCTTAGTTGCTTACTCTTGAGTAGAACTGCATGTTCACTCCAGAAATAAGCATCTTTGTAAAATGAGCCAAATTGAAGCAGAACAAGTTGTTGGAGTGTCAGAATGCATAGATAGAAGTCAAATAAGCGTTCTATGGCTTTATTTCGCTTAGTTGCTTACTCTTGAGTAGAACTGCATGTTCACTCCCGAAATAAGCATCTTTGTAAAATGAGCCGAATTGAAGCAGAACAAGTTGTTGGAGTGTCAGAATGCATAGGTAGAAGTCAAATAAGCGTTTTATGGCTTTATTTCGCTTAGTTGCTTACTCTTGAGTAGAACTGCATGTTCACTCCAGAAATAAGCATCTTTGTAAAATGAGCCGAATTGAAGCAGAAGAAGTTGTTGGAGTGTCAGAATGCATAGATAGAAGTCAAATAAGCGTTCTATGGCTTTATTTCGCTTAGTTGCTTACTCTTGAGTAGAACTGCACGTTCACTCCAGAAATAAGCATCTTTGTAAAATGAGCCAAATTGAAGCAGAACAAGTTGTTGGAGTGTCAGAATGCATAGGTAGAAGTCAAATAAGCGTTCTACGGCTTTATTTCGCTTAGTTGCTTACTCTTGCGTAGAACTGCACGTTCACTCCAGAAATAAGCATCTTTGTAAGATGAGCCAAATTGAAGCAGAACAAATTGTTGGAGTGTCAGAACGCATAGATAGAAGTCAAATAAGAGTTCTATGGCTTTATTTTGCTCAGTTGCTTACTCTTGAGTAGAACTGCACGTTCACTCTAGAAATATGCATCTTTGTAAAATGAGCCAAATTGAAGCAGAACAAGTTGTTGGAGTGTCAGAATGCATAGGTAGAAGTCAAATAAGCGTTCTATGGCTTTATTTCGCTTAGTTGCTTACTCTTGAGTAGAACTGCATCTTCACTCCAGAAATAAGCATCTTTGTAAAATGAACCAAATTGAAGCAGAACAAGTTGTTGGAGTGTCAGAATGCATAGATAGAAGTCAAATAAGCGTTCTATGGCTTTATTTCGCTTAGTTGCTTACTCTTGAGTAGAACTTCATCTTCACTCCCGAAATAAGCATCTTTGTAAAATGAGCCAAATTGAAGCAGAACAAGTTGTTGGAGTGTCAGAATGCATAGATAGAAGTCAAATAAGCGTTCTATGGCTTTATTTCGCTTAGTTGCTTACTCTTGAGTAGAACTGCATGTTCACTCCAGAAATAAGCATCTTTGTAAGATGAGCCAAATTGAAGCAGAACAAGTTGTTGGAGTGTCAGAATGCATAGATAGAAGTCATTTAAGCGTTCTATGGCTTTATTTCGCTTAGTTGCTTACTCTTGAGTAGAACTGCATGTTCACTCCCGAAATAAGCATCTTTGTAAAATGAGCCGAATTGAAGCAGAACAAGTTGTTGGAGTGTCAGAATGCATAGATAGAAGTCAAATAAGCGTTCTATGGCTTTATTTCGCTTAGTTGCTTACTCTTGAGTAGAACTGCATGTTCACTCCCGAAATAAGCATCTTTGTAAAATGAGCCAAATTGAAGCAGAACAAGTTGTTGGAGTGTCAGAACGCATAGATAGAAGTCAAATAAGCGTTCTTTGGCTTTATTTTGCTCAGTTGCTTACTCTTGAGTAGAACTGCACGTTCACTCCAGAAATAAGCAACTTTGTAAAATGAGCCAAATTGAAGCAGAACAAGTTGTTGGAGTGTCAGAATGCATAGGTAGTAGTCAAATAAGCGTTCTATGGCTTTATTTCGCTTAGTTGCTTACTCTTGAGTAGAACTGCATCTTCACTCCCGAAATATGCATCTTTGTAAAATGAGCCAAATTGAAGCAGAACAAGTTGTTGGAGTGTCAGAATGCATAGGTAGAAGTCAAATAAGCGTTCTATGGCTTTATTTCGCTTAGTTGCTTACTCTTGAGTAGAACTGCACGTTCACTCCAGAAATAAGCATCTTTGTAAAATGAGCCAAATTGAAGCAGAACAAGTTGTTGGAGTGTCAGAATGCATAGGTAGAAGTCAAATAAGCGTTCTATGGCTTTATTTCGCTTAGTTGCTTACTCTTGAGTAGAACTGCATGTTCACTCCCGAAATAAGCATCCTTGTAAGATGAGCCAAATTGAAGCAGAACAAGTTGTTGGAGTGTCAGAATGCATAGGTAGAAGTCAAATAAGCGTTTTATGGCTTTATTTCGCTTAGTTGCTTACTCTTGAGTAGAACTGCATGTTCACTCCAGAAATAAGCATCTTTGTAAAATGAGCCGAATTGAAGCAGAACAAGTTGTTGGAGTGTCAGAATGCATAGATAGAAGTCATATAAGCGTTCTATGGCTTTATTTCGCTTAGTTGCTTACTCTTGAGTAGAACTGCATGTTCACTCCCGAAATAAGCATCTTTGTAAAATGAGCCGAATTGAAGCAGAAGAAGTTGTTGGAGTGTCAGAATGCATAGATAGAAGTCAAATAAGCGTTCTATGGCTTTATTTCGCTTAGTTGCTTACTCTTGAGTAGAACTGCACGTTCACTCCAGAAATAAGCATCTTTGTAAAATGAGCCAAATTGAAGCAGAACAAGTTGTTGGAGTGTCAGAATGCATAGGTAGAAGTCAAATAAGCGTTCTACGGCTTTATTTCGCTTAGTTGCTTACTCTTGCGTAGAACTGCATGTTCACTCCAGAAATAAGCATCTTTGTAAGATGAGCCAAATTGAAGCAGAACAAATTGTTGGAGTGTCAGAACGCATAGATAGAAGTCAAATAAGCGTTCTATGGCTTTATTTTGCTCAGTTGCTTACTCTTGAGTAGAACTGCACGTTCACTCTAGAAATATGCATCTTTGTAAAATGAGCCAAATTGAAGCAGAACAAGTTGTTGGAGTGTCAGAATGCATAGGTAGAAGTCAAATAAGCGTTCTACGGCTTTATTTCGCTTAGTTGCTTACTCTTGCGTAGAACTGCATGTTCACTCCAGAAATAAGCATCTTTGTAAGATGAGCCAAATTGAAGCAGAACAAATTGTTGGAGTGTCAGAACGCATAGATAGAAGTCAAATAAGCGTTCTATGGCTTTATTTTGCTCAGTTGCTTACTCTTGAGTAGAACTGCACGTTCACTCCCGAAATAATCATCTTTGTAAAATGAGCCAAATTGAAGCAGAACAAGTTGTTGGAGTGTCAGAATGCATAGGCAGAAGTCAAATAAGCGTTCTATGGCTTTATTTCGCTTAGTTGCTTACTCTTGAGTAGAACTGCATGTTCACTCCAGAAATAAGCATCTTTGTAAAATGAGCCAAATTGAAGCAGAACAAGTTGTTGGAGTGTCAGAATGCATAGGTAGAAGTCAAATAAGCGTTTTATGGCTTTATTTCGCTTAGTTGCTTACTCTTGAGTAGAACTGCATGTTCACTCCAGAAATAAGCATCTTTGTAAAATGAGCCGAATTGAAGCAGAACAAGTTGTTGGAGTGTCAGAATGCATAGATAGAAGTCATATAAGCGTTCTATGGCTTTATTTCTTTTAGTTGCTTACTCTTGAGTAGAACTGCATGTTCACTCCCGAAATAAGCATCTTTGTAAAATGAGCCGAATTGAAGCAGAAGAAGTTGTTGGAGTGTCAGAATGCATAGATAGAAGTCAAATAAGCGTTCTATGGCTTTATTTCGCTTAGTTGCTTACTCTTGAGTAGAACTGCACGTTCACTCCAGAAATAAGCATCTTTGTAAAATGAGCCAAATTGAAGCAGAACAAGTTGTTGGAGTGTCAGAATGCATAGGTAGAAGTCAAATAAGCGTTCTATGGCTTTATTTCGCTTAGTTGCTTACTCTTGAGTAGAACTGCATGTTCACTCCCGAAATAAGCATCTTTGTAAAATGAGCCGAATTGAAGCAGAAGAAGTTGTTGGAGTGTCAGAATGCATAGATAGAAGTCAAATAAGCGTTCTATGGCTTTATTTCGCTTAGTTGCTTACTCTTGAGTAGAACTGCACGTTCACTCCAGAAATAAGCATCTTTGTAAAATGAGCCAAATTGAAGCAGAACAAGTTGTTGGAGTGTCAGAATGCATAGGTAGAAGTCAAATAAGCGTTCTACGGCTTTATTTCGCTTAGTTGCTTACTCTTGCGTAGAACTGCATGTTCACTCCAGAAATAAGCATCTTTGTAAGATGAGCCAAATTGAAGCAGAACAAATTGTTGGAGTGTCAGAACGCATAGATAGAAGTCAAATAAGCGTTCTATGGCTTTATTTTGCTCAGTTGCTTACTCTTGAGTAGAACTGCACGTTCACTCTAGAAATATGCATCTTTGTAAAATGAGCCAAATTGAAGCAGAACAAGTTGTTGGAGTGTCAGAATGCATAGGTAGAAGTCAAATAAGCGTTCTATGGCTTTATTTCGCTTAGTTGCTTACTCTTGAGTACTGCATCTTCACTCCAGAAATAAGCATCTTTGTAAAATGAGCCAAATTGAAGCAGAACAAGTTGTTGGAGTGTCAGAATGCATAGATAGAAGTCAAATAAGCGTTCTATGGCTTTATTTCGCTTAGTTGCTTACTCTTGAGTAGAACTGCATGTTCACTCCCGAAATAAGCATCTTTGTAAAATGAGCCAAATTGAAGCAGAACAAGTTGTTGGAGTGTCAGAATGCATAGGCAGAAGTCAAATAAGCGTTCTATGGCTTTATTTCGCTTAGTTGCTTACTCTTGAGTAGAACTGCATGTTCACTCCAGAAATAAGCATCTTTGTAAAATGAGCCAAATTGAAGCAGAACAAGTTGTTGGAGTGTCAGAATGCATAGATAGAAGTCAAATAAGCGTTCTATGGCTTTATTTCGCTTAGTTGCTTACTCTTGAGTAGAACTGCATGTTCACTCCCGAAATAAGCATCTTTGTAAAATGAGCCGAATTGAAGCAGAACAAGTTGTTGGAGTGTCAGAATGCATAGGTAGAAGTCAAATAAGCGTTTTATGGCTTTATTTCGCTTAGTTGCTTACTCTTGAATAGAACTGCATGTTCACTCCAGAAATAAGCATCTTTGTAAAATGAGCCGAATTGAAGCAGAACAAGTTGTTGGAGTGTCAGAATGCATAGATAGAAGTCAAATAAGCGTTCTATGGCTTTATTTCGCTTAGTTGCTTACTCTTGAGTAGAACTGCACGTTCACTCCAGAAATAAGCATCTTTGTAAAATGAGCCAAATTGAAGCAGAACAAGTTGTTGGAGTGTCAGAATGCATAGGTAGAAGTCAAATAAGCGTTCTACGGCTTTATTTCGCTTAGTTGCTTACTCTTGCGTAGAACTGCACGTTCACTCCAGAAATAAGCATCTTTGTAAGATGAGCCAAATTGAAGCAGAACAAATTGTTGGAGTGTCAGAACGCATAGATAGAAGTCAAATAAGAGTTCTATGGCTTTATTTTGCTCAGTTGCTTACTCTTGAGTAGAACTGCACGTTCACTCTAGAAATATGCATCTTTGTAAAATGAGCCAAATTGAAGCAGAACAAGTTGTTGGAGTGTCAGAATGCATAGGTAGAAGTCAAATAAGCGTTCTATGGCTTTATTTCGCTTAGTTGCTTACTCTTGAGTAGAACTGCATCTTCACTCCAGAAATAAGCATCTTTGTAAAATGAACCAAATTGAAGCAGAACAAGTTGTTGGAGTGTCAGAATGCATAGATAGAAGTCAAATAAGCGTTCTATGGCTTTATTTCGCTTAGTTGCTTACTCTTGAGTAGAACTGCACGTTCACTCCAGAAATATGCATCTTTGTAAAATGAGCCAAATTGAAGCAGAACAAGTTGTTGGAGTGTCAGAATGCATAGATAGAAGTCAAATAAGCGTTCTATGGCTTTATTTCGCTTAGTTGCTTACTCTTGAGTAGAACTGCATGTTCACTCCAGAAATAAGCATCTTTGTAAAATGAGCCAAATTGAAGCAGAACAAGTTGTTGGAGTGTCAGAATGCATAGATAGAAGTCAAATAAGCGTTCTATGGCTTTATTTCGCTTAGTTGCTTACTCTTGAGTAGAACTGCATGTTCACTCCCGAAATAAGCATCTTTGTAAAATGAGCCAAATTGAAGCAGAACAAGTTGTTGGAGTGTCAGAACGCATAGATAGAAGTCAAATAAGCGTTCTTTGGCTTTATTTTGCTCAGTTGCTTACTCTTGAGTAGAACTGCACGTTCACTCCAGAAATAAGCAACTTTGTAAAATGAGCCAAATTGAAGCAGAACAAGTTGTTGGAGTGTCAGAATGCATAGGTAGTAGTCAAATAAGCGTTCTATGGCTTTATTTCGCTTAGTTGCTTACTCTTGAGTAGAACTGCATCTTCACTCCCGAAATATGCATCTTTGTAAAATGAGCCAAATTGAAGCAGAACAAGTTGTTGGAGTGTCAGAATGCATAGGTAGAAGTCAAATAAGCGTTCTATGGCTTTATTTCGCTTAGTTGCTTACTCTTGAGTAGAACTGCACGTTCACTCCAGAAATAAGCATCTTTGTAAAATGAGCCAAATTGAAGCAGAACAAGTTGTTGGAGTGTCAGAATGCATAGGTAGAAGTCAAATAAGCGTTCTATGGCTTTATTTCGCTTAGTTGCTTACTCTTGAGTAGAACTGCATGTTCACTCCCGAAATAAGCATCCTTGTAAGATGAGCCAAATTGAAGCAGAACAAGTTGTTGGAGTGTCAGAATGCATAGGTAGAAGTCAAATAAGCGTTTTATGGCTTTATTTCGCTTAGTTGCTTACTCTTGAGTAGAACTGCATGTTCACTCCAGAAATAAGCATCTTTGTAAAATGAGCCGAATTGAAGCAGAACAAGTTGTTGGAGTGTCAGAATGCATAGATAGAAGTCATATAAGCGTTCTATGGCTTTATTTCGCTTAGTTGCTTACTCTTGAGTAGAACTGCATGTTCACTCCCGAAATAAGCATCTTTGTAAAATGAGCCGAATTGAAGCAGAACAAGTTGTTGGAGTGTCAGAATGCATAGATAGAAGTCAAATAAGCGTTCTATGGCTTTATTTCGCTTAGTTGCTTACTCTTGAGTAGAACTGCACGTTCACTCCAGAAATAAGCATCTTTGTAAAATGAGCCAAATTGAAGCAGAACAAGTTGTTGGAGTGTCAGAATGCATAGGTAGAAGTCAAATAAGCGTTCTACGGCTTTATTTCGCTTAGTTGCTTACTCTTGCGTAGAACTGCATGTTCACTCCAGAAATAAGCATCTTTGTAAGATGAGCCAAATTGAAGCAGAACAAATTGTTGGAGTGTCAGAACGCATAGATAGAAGTCAAATAAGCGTTCTATGGCTTTATTTTGCTCAGTTGCTTACTCTTGAGTAGAACTGCACGTTCACTCTAGAAATATGCATCTTTGTAAAATGAGCCAAATTGAAGCAGAACAAGTTGTTGGAGTGTCAGAATGCATAGGTAGAAGTCAAATAAGCGTTCTATGGCTTTATTTCGCTTAGTTGCTTACTCTTGAGTAGAACTGCATCTTCACTCCAGAAATAAGCATCTTTGTAAAATGAGCCAAATTGAAGCAGAACAAGTTGTTGGAGTGTCAGAATGCATAGATAGAAGTCAAATAAGCGTTCTATGGCTTTATTTCGCTTAGTTGCTTACTCTTGAGTAGAACTGCATGTTCACTCCCGAAATAATCATCTTTGTAAAATGAGCCAAATTGAAGCAGAACAAGTTGTTGGAGTGTCAGAATGCATAGGCAGAAGTCAAATAAGCGTTCTATGGCTTTATTTCGCTTAGTTGCTTACTCTTGAGTAGAACTGCATGTTCACTCCAGAAATAAGCATCTTTGTAAAATGAGCCAAATTGAAGCAGAACAAGTTGTTGGAGTGTCAGAATGCATAGGTAGAAGTCAAATAAGCGTTCTATGGCTTTATTTCGCTTAGTTGCTTACTCTTGAGTAGAACTGCATGTTCACTCCCGAAATAAGCATCTTTGTAAAATGAGCCGAATTGAAGCAGAACAAGTTGTTGGAGTGTCAGAATGCATAGATAGAAGTCAAATAAGCGTTCTATGGCTTTATTTCGCTTAGTTGCTTACTCTTGAGTAGAACTGCATGTTCACTCCCAAAATAAGCATCTTTGTAAAATGAGCCAAATTGAAGCAGAACAAGTTGTTGGAGTGTCGGAACGCATAGATAGAAGTCAAATAAGCGTTCTATGGCTTTATTTCGCTTAGTTGCTTACTCTTGAGTAGAACTGCATGTTCACTCCAGAAATATGCATCTTTGTAAAATGAGCCAAATTGAGGCAGAACAAGTTGTTGGAGTGTCAGAATGCATAGGTAGTAGTCAAATAAGCGTTCTATGGCTTTATTTCGCTTAGTTGCTTACTCTTGAGTAGAACTGCATCTTCACTCCCGAAATATGCATCTTTGTAAAATGAGCCAAATTGAAGCAGAACAAGTTGTTGGAGTGTCAGAATGCATAGGTAGAAGTCAAATAAGCGTTCTATGGCTTTATTTCGCTTAGTTGCTTACTCTTGAGTAGAACTGCACGTTCACTCCAGAAATAAGCATCTTTGTAAAATGAGCCAAATTGAAGCAGAACAAGTTGTTGGAGTGTCAGAATGCATAGGTAGAAGTCAAATAAGCGTTCTATGGCTTTATTTCGCTTACTTGCTTACTCTTGAGTAGAACTGCATGTTCACTCCCGAAATAAGCATCCTTGTAAGATGAGCCAAATTGAAGCAGAACAAGTTGTTGGAGTGTCAGAATGCATAGGTAGAAGTCAAATAAGCGTTTTATGGCTTTATTTCGCTTAGTTGCTTACTCTTGAGTAGAACTGCATGTTCACTCCAGAAATAAGCATCTTTGTAAAATGAGCCGAATTGAAGCAGAACAAGTTGTTGGAGTGTCAGAATGCATAGATAGAAGTCATATAAGCGTTCTATGGCTTTATTTCGCTTAGTTGCTTACTCTTGAGTAGAACTGCATGTTCACTCCCGAAATAAGCATCTTTGTAAAATGAGCCGAATTGAAGCAGAAGAAGTTGTTGGAGTGTCAGAATGCATAAATAGAAGTCAAATAAGCGTTCTATGGCTTTATTTCGCTTAGTTGCTTACTCTTGAGTAGAACTGCACGTTCACTCCAGAAATAAGCATCTTTGTAAAATGAGCCAAATTGAAGCAGAACAAGTTGTTGGAGTGTCAGAATGCATAGGTAGAAGTCAAATAAGCGTTCTACGGCTTTATTTCGCTTAGTTGCTTACTCTTGCGTAGAACTGCATGTTCACTCCAGAAATAAGCATCTTTGTAAGATGAGCCAAATTGAAGCAGAACAAATTGTTGGAGTGTCAGAACGCATAGATAGAAGTCAAATAAGCGTTCTATGGCTTTATTTTGCTCAGTTGCTTACTCTTGAGTAGAACTGCACGTTCACTCTAGAAATATGCATCTTTGTAAAATGAGCCAAATTGAAGCAGAACAAGTTGTTGGAGTGTCAGAATGCATAGGTAGAAGTCAAATAAGCGTTCTATGGCTTTATTTCGCTTAGTTGCTTACTCTTGAGTACTGCATCTTCACTCCAGAAATAAGCATCTTTGTAAAATGAGCCAAATTGAAGCAGAACAAGTTGTTGGAGTGTCAGAATGCATAGATAGAAGTCAAATAAGCGTTCTATGGCTTTATTTCGCTTAGTTGCTTACTCTTGAGTAGAATTGCATGTTCACTCCCGAAATAAGCATCTTTGTAAAATGAGCCAAATTGAAGCAGAACAAGTTGTTGGAGTGTCAGAATGCATAGGCAGAAGTCAAATAAGCGTTCTATGGCTTTATTTCGCTTAGTTGCTTACTCTTGAGTAGAACTGCATGTTCACTCCAGAAATAAGCATCTTTGTAAAATGAGCCAAATTGAAGCAGAACAAGTTGTTGGAGTGTCAGAATGCATAGATAGAAGTCAAATAAGCGTTCTATGGCTTTATTTCGCTTAGTTGCTTACTCTTGAGTAGAACTGCATGTTCACTCCCGAAATAAGCATCTTTGTAAAATGAGCCGAATTGAAGCAGAACAAGTTGTTGGAGTGTCAGAATGCATAGGTAGAAGTCAAATAAGCGTTTTATGGCTTTATTTCGCTTAGTTGCTTACTCTTGAGTAGAACTGCATGTTCACTCCAGAAATAAGCATCTTTGTAAAATGAGCCGAATTGAAGCAGAACAAGTTGTTGGAGTGTCAGAATGCATAGATAGAAGTCAAATAAGCGTTCTATGGCTTTATTTCGCTTAGTTGCTTACTCTTGAGTAGAACTGCACGTTCACTCCAGAAATAAGCATCTTTGTAAAATGAGCCAAATTGAAGCAGAACAAGTTGTTGGAGTGTCAGAATGCATAGGTAGAAGTCAAATAAGCGTTCTACGGCTTTATTTCGCTTAGTTGCTTACTCTTGCGTAGAACTGCACGTTCACTCCAGAAATAAGCATCTTTGTAAGATGAGCCAAATTGAAGCAGAACAAATTGTTGGAGTGTCAGAACGCATAGATAGAAGTCAAATAAGCGTTCTATGGCTTTATTTTGCTCAGTTGCTTACTCTTGAGTAGAACTGCACGTTCACTCTAGAAATATGCATCTTTGTAAAATGAGCCAAATTGAAGCAGAACAAGTTGTTGGAGTGTCAGAATGCATAGGTAGAAGTCAAATAAGCGTTCTATGGCTTTATTTCGCTTAGTTGCTTACTCTTGAGTAGAACTGCATCTTCACTCCAGAAATAAGCATCTTTGTAAAATGAACCAAATTGAAGCAGAACAAGTTGTTGGAGTGTCAGAATGCATAGATAGAAGTCAAATAAGCGTTCTATGGCTTTATTTCGCTTAGTTGCTTACTCTTGAGTAGAACTTCATCTTCACTCCCGAAATAAGCATCTTTGTAAAATGAGCCAAATTGAAGCAGAACAAGTTGTTGGAGTGTCAGAATGCATAGATAGAAGTCAAATAAGCGTTCTATGGCTTTATTTCGCTTAGTTGCTTACTCTTGAGTAGAACTGCATGTTCACTCCAGAAATAAGCATCTTTGTAAGATGAGCCAAATTGAAGCAGAACAAGTTGTTGGAGTGTCAGAATGCATAGATAGAAGTCATTTAAGCGTTCTATGGCTTTATTTCGCTTAGTTGCTTACTCTTGAGTAGAACTGCATGTTCACTCCCGAAATAAGCATCTTTGTAAAATGAGCCGAATTGAAGCAGAACAAGTTGTTGGAGTGTCAGAATGCATAGATAGAAGTCAAATAAGCGTTCTATGGCTTTATTTCGCTTAGTTGCTTACTCTTGAGTAGAACTGCATGTTCACTCCCGAAATAAGCATCTTTGTAAAATGAGCCAAATTGAAGCAGAACAAGTTGTTGGAGTGTCAGAACGCATAGATAGAAGTCAAATAAGCGTTCTTTGGCTTTATTTTGCTCAGTTGCTTACTCTTGAGTAGAACTGCACGTTCACTCCAGAAATAAGCAACTTTGTAAAATGAGCCAAATTGAAGCAGAACAAGTTGTTGGAGTGTCAGAATGCATAGGTAGTAGTCAAATAAGCGTTCTATGGCTTTATTTCGCTTAGTTGCTTACTCTTGAGTAGAACTGCATCTTCACTCCCGAAATATGCATCTTTGTAAAATGAGCCAAATTGAAGCAGAACAAGTTGTTGGAGTGTCAGAATGCATAGGTAGAAGTCAAATAAGCGTTCTATGGCTTTATTTCGCTTAGTTGCTTACTCTTGAGTAGAACTGCACGTTCACTCCAGAAATAAGCATCTTTGTAAAATGAGCCAAATTGAAGCAGAACAAGTTGTTGGAGTGTCAGAATGCATAGGTAGAAGTCAAATAAGCGTTCTATGGCTTTATTTCGCTTAGTTGCTTACTCTTGAGTAGAACTGCATGTTCACTCCCGAAATAAGCATCCTTGTAAGATGAGCCAAATTGAAGCAGAACAAGTTGTTGGAGTGTCAGAATGCATAGGTAGAAGTCAAATAAGCGTTTTATGGCTTTATTTCGCTTAGTTGCTTACTCTTGAGTAGAACTGCATGTTCACTCCAGAAATAAGCATCTTTGTAAAATGAGCCGAATTGAAGCAGAACAAGTTGTTGGAGTGTCAGAATGCATAGATAGAAGTCATATAAGCGTTCTATGGCTTTATTTCGCTTAGTTGCTTACTCTTGAGTAGAACTGCATGTTCACTCCCGAAATAAGCATCTTTGTAAAATGAGCCGAATTGAAGCAGAAGAAGTTGTTGGAGTGTCAGAATGCATAGATAGAAGTCAAATAAGCGTTCTATGGCTTTATTTCGCTTAGTTGCTTACTCTTGAGTAGAACTGCACGTTCACTCCAGAAATAAGCATCTTTGTAAAATGAGCCAAATTGAAGCAGAACAAGTTGTTGGAGTGTCAGAATGCATAGGTAGAAGTCAAATAAGCGTTCTACGGCTTTATTTCGCTTAGTTGCTTACTCTTGCGTAGAACTGCATGTTCACTCCAGAAATAAGCATCTTTGTAAGATGAGCCAAATTGAAGCAGAACAAATTGTTGGAGTGTCAGAACGCATAGATAGAAGTCAAATAAGCGTTCTATGGCTTTATTTTGCTCAGTTGCTT
The DNA here is from genome assembly GCF_965207765.1 of Zootoca vivipara. Classification (NCBI taxonomy): domain Eukaryota; kingdom Metazoa; phylum Chordata; class Lepidosauria; order Squamata; family Lacertidae; genus Zootoca; species Zootoca vivipara. The sequence continues at coordinate 109,049 of NW_028291080.1, read as the reverse complement.
ACTCTTGAGTAGAACTGCACGTTCACTCTAGAAATATGCATCTTTGTAAAATGAGCCAAATTGAAGCAGAACAAGTTGTTGGAGTGTCAGAATGCATAGGTAGAAGTCAAATAAGCGTTCTATGGCTTTATTTCGCATAGTTGCTTACTCTTGAGTAGAACTGCATCTTCACTCCAGAAATAAGCATCTTTGTAAAATGAGCCAAATTGAAGCAGAACAAGTTGTTGGAGTGTCAGAATGCATAGATAGAAGTCAAATAAGCGTTCTATGGCTTTATTTCGCTTAGTTGCTTACTCTTGAGTAGAACTGCATGTTCACTCCCGAAATAATCATCTTTGTAAAATGAGCCAAATTGAAGCAGAACAAGTTGTTGGAGTGTCAGAATGCATAGGCAGAAGTCAAATAAGCGTTCTATGGCTTTATTTCGCTTAGTTGCTTACTCTTGAGTAGAACTGCATGTTCACTCCAGAAATAAGCATCTTTGTAAAATGAGCCAAATTGAAGCAGAACAAGTTGTTGGAGTGTCAGAATGCATAGGTAGAAGTCAAATAAGCGTTCTATGGCTTTATTTCGCTTAGTTGCTTACTCTTGAGTAGAACTGCATGTTCACTCCCGAAATAAGCATCCTTGTAAGATGAGCCAAATTGAAGCAGAACAAGTTGTTGGAGTGTCAGAATGCATAGGTAGAAGTCAAATAAGCGTTTTATGGCTTTATTTCGCTTAGTTGCTTACTCTTGAGTAGAACTGCATGTTCACTCCAGAAATAAGCATCTTTGTAAAATGAGCCGAATTGAAGCAGAACAAGTTGTTGGAGTGTCAGAATGCATAGATAGAAGTCATATAAGCGTTCTATGGCTTTATTTCGCTTAGTTGCTTACTCTTGAGTAGAACTGCATGTTCACTCCCGAAATAAGCATCTTTGTAAAATGAGCCGAATTGAAGCAGAAGAAGTTGTTGGAGTGTCAGAATGCATAGATAGAAGTCAAATAAGCGTTCTATGGCTTTATTTCGCTTAGTTGCTTACTCTTGAGTAGAACTGCACGTTCACTCCAGAAATAAGCATCTTTGTAAAATGAGCCAAATTGAAGCAGAACAAGTTGTTGGAGTGTCAGAATGCATAGGTAGAAGTCAAATAAGCGTTCTACGGCTTTATTTCGCTTAGTTGCTTACTCTTGCGTAGAACTGCATGTTCACTCCAGAAATAAGCATCTTTGTAAGATGAGCCAAATTGAAGCAGAACAAATTGTTGGAGTGTCAGAACGCATAGATAGAAGTCAAATAAGCGTTCTATGGCTTTATTTTGCTCAGTTGCTTACTCTTGAGTAGAACTGCACGTTCACTCTAGAAATATGCATCTTTGTAAAATGAGCCAAATTGAAGCAGAACAAGTTGTTGGAGTGTCAGAATGCATAGGTAGAAGTCAAATAAGCGTTCTATGGCTTTATTTCGCTTAGTTGCTTACTCTTGAGTAGAACTGCATCTTCACTCCAGAAATAAGCATCTTTGTAAAATGAGCCAAATTGAAGCAGAACAAGTTGTTGGAGTGTCAGAATGCATAGATAGAAGTCAAATAAGCGTTCTATGGCTTTATTTCGCTTAGTTGCTTACTCTTGAGTAGAACTGCATGTTCACTCCCGAAATAATCATCTTTGTAAAATGAGCCAAATTGAAGCAGAACAAGTTGTTGGAGTGTCAGAATGCATAGGCAGAAGTCAAATAAGCGTTCTATGGCTTTATTTCGCTTAGTTGCTTACTCTTGAGTAGAACTGCATGTTCACTCCAGAAATAAGCATCTTTGTAAAATGAGCCAAATTGAAGCAGAACAAGTTGTTGGAGTGTCAGAATGCATAGGTAGAAGTCAAATAAGCGTTTTATGGCTTTATTTCGCTTAGTTGCTTACTCTTGAGTAGAACTGCATGTTCACTCCAGAAATAAGCATCTTTGTAAAATGAGCCGAATTGAAGCAGAACAAGTTGTTGGAGTGTCAGAATGCATAGATAGAAGTCATATAAGCGTTCTATGGCTTTATTTCTTTTAGTTGCTTACTCTTGAGTAGAACTGCATGTTCACTCCCGAAATAAGCATCTTTGTAAAATGAGCCGAATTGAAGCAGAAGAAGTTGTTGGAGTGTCAGAATGCATAGATAGAAGTCAAATAAGCGTTCTATGGCTTTATTTCGCTTAGTTGCTTACTCTTGAGTAGAACTGCACGTTCACTCCAGAAATAAGCATCTTTGTAAAATGAGCCAAATTGAAGCAGAACAAGTTGTTGGAGTGTCAGAATGCATAGGTAGAAGTCAAATAAGCGTTCTATGGCTTTATTTCGCTTAGTTGCTTACTCTTGAGTAGAACTGCATCTTCACTCCAGAAATAAGCATCTTTGTAAAATGAGCCAAATTGAAGCAGAACAAGTTGTTGGAGTGTCAGAATGCATAGATAGAAGTCAAATAAGCGTTCTATGGCTTTATTTCGCTTAGTTGCTTACTCTTGAGTAGAACTGCATGTTCACTCCCGAAATAAGCATCTTTGTAAAATGAGCCAAATTGAAGCAGAAGAAGTTGTTGGAGTGTCAGAATGCATAGATAGAAGTCAAATAAGCGTTCTATGGCTTTATTTCGCTTAGTTGCTTACTCTTGAGTAGAACTGCACGTTCACTCCAGAAATAAGCATCTTTGTAAAATGAGCCAAATTGAAGCAGAACAAGTTGTTGGAGTGTCAGAATGCATAGGTAGAAGTCAAATAAGCGTTCTATGGCTTTATTTCGCTTAGTTGCTTACTCTTGAGTAGAACTGCATCTTCACTCCAGAAATAAGCATCTTTGTAAAATGAGCCAAATTGAAGCAGAACAAGTTGTTGGAGTGTCAGAATGCATAGATAGAAGTCAAATAAGCGTTCTATGGCTTTATTTCGCTTAGTTGCTTACTCTTGAGTAGAACTGCATGTTCACTCCCGAAATAAGCATCTTTGTAAAATAAGCCAAATTGAAGCAGAACAAGTTGTTGGAGTGTCAGAATGCATAGGCAGAAGTCAAATAAGCGTTCTATGGCTTTATTTCGCTTAGTTGCTTACTCTTGAGTAGAACTGCATGTTCACTCCCGAAATAAGCATCTTTGTAAAATGAGCCGAATTGAAGCAGAACAAGTTGTTGGAGTGTCAGAATGCATAGATAGAAGTCATTTAAGCGTTCTATGGCTTTATTTCGCTTAGTTGCTTACTCTTGAGTAGAACTGCATGTTCACTCCCGAAATAAGCATCTTTGTAAAATGAGCCGAATTGAAGCAGAACAAGTTGTTGGAGTGTCAGAATGCATAGATAGAAGTCAAATAAGCGTTCTATGGCTTTATTTCGCTTAGTTGCTTACTCTTGAGTAGAATTGCATGTTCACTCCCGAAATAAGCATCTTTGTAAAATGAGCCAAATTGAAGCAGAACAAGTTGTTGGAGTGTCGGAACGCATAGATAGAAGTCAAATAAGCGTTCTATGGCTTTATTTCGCTTAGTTGCTTACTCTTGAGTAGAACTGCATGTTCACTCCAGAAATATGCATCTTTGTAAAATGAGCCAAATTGAGGCAGAACAAGTTGTTGGAGTGTCAGAACGCATAGATAGAAGTCAAATAAGCGTTCTTTGGCTTTATTTTGCTCAGTTGCTTACTCTTGAGTAGAACTGCACGTTCACTCCCGAAATAAGCATCTTTGTAAAATGAGCCAAATTGAAGCAGAACAAGTTGTTGGAGTGTCAGAATGCATAGGTAGTAGTCAAATAAGCGTTCTATGGCTTTATTTCGCTTAGTTGCTTACTCTTGAGTAGAACTGCATCTTCACGCCCGAAATATGCATCTTTGTAAAATGAGCCAAATTGAAGCAGAACAAGTTGTTGGAGTGTCAGAATGCATAGGTAGAAGTCAAATAAGCGTTCTATGGCTTTATTTCGCTTAGTTGCTTACTCTTGAGTAGAACTGCACGTTCACTCCAGAAATAAGCATCTTTGTAAAATGAGCCAAATTGAAGCAGAACAAGTTGTTGGAGTGTCAGAATGCATAGGTAGAAGTCAAATAAGCGTTCTATGGCTTTATTTCGCTTACTTGCTTACTCTTGAGTAGAACTGCATGTTCACTCCCGAAATAAGCATCCTTGTAAGATGAGCCAAATTGAAGCAGAACAAGTTGTTGGAGTGTCAGAATGCATAGGTAGAAGTCAAATAAGCGTTTTATGGCTTTATTTCGCTTAGTTGCTTACTCTTGAGTAGAACTGCATGTTCACTCCAGAAATAAGCATCTTTGTAAAATGAGCCGAATTGAAGCAGAACAAGTTGTTGGAGTGTCAGAATGCATAGATAGAAGTCATATAAGCGTTCTATGGCTTTATTTCGCTTAGTTGCTTACTCTTGAGTAGAACTGCATGTTCACTCCCGAAATAAGCATCTTTGTAAAATGAGCCGAATTGAAGCAGAAGAAGTTGTTGGAGTGTCAGAATGCATAGATAGAAGTCAAATAAGCGTTCTATGGCTTTATTTCGCTTAGTTGCTTACTCTTGAGTAGAACTGCATGTTCACTCCAGAAATAAGCATCTTTGTAAAATGAGCCAAATTGAAGCAGAACAAGTTGTTGGAGTGTCAGAATGCATAGGTAGAAGTCAAATAAGCGTTCTACGGCTTTATTTCGCTTAGTTGCTTACTCTTGCGTAGAACTGCATGTTCACTCCAGAAATAAGCATCTTTGTAAGATGAGCCAAATTGAAGCAGAACAAATTGTTGGAGTGTCAGAACGCATAGATAGAAGTCAAATAAGCGTTCTATGGCTTTATTTTGCTCAGTTGCTTACTCTTGAGTAGAACTGCACGTTCACTCTAGAAATATGCATCTTTGTAAAATGAGCCAAATTGAAGCAGAACAAGTTGTTGGAGTGTCAGAATGCATAGGTAGAAGTCAAATAAGCGTTCTATGGCTTTATTTCGCTTAGTTGCTTACTCTTGAGTACTGCATCTTCACTCCAGAAATAAGCATCTTTGTAAAATGAGCCAAATTGAAGCAGAACAAGTTGTTGGAGTGTCAGAATGCATAGATAGAAGTCAAATAAGCGTTCTATGGCTTTATTTCGCTTAGTTGCTTACTCTTGAGTAGAACTGCATGTTCACTCCCGAAATAAGCATCTTTGTAAAATGAGCCAAATTGAAGCAGAACAAGTTGTTGGAGTGTCAGAATGCATAGGCAGAAGTCAAATAAGCGTTCTATGGCTTTATTTCGCTTAGTTGCTTACTCTTGAGTAGAACTGCATGTTCACTCCAGAAATAAGCATCTTTGTAAAATGAGCCAAATTGAAGCAGAACAAGTTGTTGGAGTGTCAGAATGCATAGATAGAAGTCAAATAAGCGTTCTATGGCTTTATTTCGCTTAGTTGCTTACTCTTGAGTAGAACTGCATGTTCACTAACGAAATAAGCATCTTTGTAAAATGAGCCGAATTGAAGCAGAACAAGTTGTTGGAGTGTCAGAATGCATAGGTAGAAGTCAAATAAGCGTTTTATGGCTTTATTTCGCTTAGTTGCTTACTCTTGAGTAGAACTGCATGTTCACTCCAGAAATAAGCATCTTTGTAAAATGAGCCGAATTGAAGCAGAACAAGTTGTTGGAGTGTCAGAATGCATAGATAGAAGTCAAATAAGCGTTCTATGGCTTTATTTCGCTTAGTTGCTTACTCTTGAGTAGAACTGCACGTTCACTCCAGAAATAAGCATCTTTGTAAAATGAGCCAAATTGAAGCAGAACAAGTTGTTGGAGTGTCAGAATGCATAGGTAGAAGTCAAATAAGCGTTCTACGGCTTTATTTCGCTTAGTTGCTTACTCTTGCGTAGAACTGCACGTTCACTCCAGAAATAAGCATCTTTGTAAGATGAGCCAAATTGAAGCAGAACAAATTGTTGGAGTGTCAGAACGCATAGATAGAAGTCAAATAAGCGTTCTATGGCTTTATTTTGCTCAGTTGCTTACTCTTGAGTAGAACTGCACGTTCACTCTAGAAATATGCATCTTTGTAAAATGAGCCAAATTGAAGCAGAACAAGTTGTTGGAGTGTCAGAATGCATAGGTAGAAGTCAAATAAGCGTTCTATGGCTTTATTTCGCTTAGTTGCTTACTCTTGAGTAGAACTGCATCTTCACTCCAGAAATAAGCATCTTTGTAAAATGAACCAAATTGAAGCAGAACAAGTTGTTGGAGTGTCAGAATGCATAGATAGAAGTCAAATAAGCGTTCTATGGCTTTATTTCGCTTAGTTGCTTACTCTTGAGTAGAACTGCACGTTCACTCCAGAAATATGCATCTTTGTAAAATGAGCCAAATTGAAGCAGAACAAGTTGTTGGAGTGTCAGAATGCATAGATAGAAGTCAAATAAGCGTTCTATGGCTTTATTTCGCTTAGTTGCTTACTCTTGAGTAGAACTGCATGTTCACTCCAGAAATAAGCATCTTTGTAAGATGAGCCAAATTGAAGCAGAACAAGTTGTTGGAGTGTCAGAATGCATAGATAGAAGTCATTTAAGCGTTCTATGGCTTTATTTCGCTTAGTTGCTTACTCTTGAGTAGAACTGCATGTTCACTCCCGAAATAAGCATCTTTGTAAAATGAGCCGAATTGAAGCAGAACAAGTTGTTGGAGTGTCAGAATGCATAGATAGAAGTCAAATAAGCGTTCTATGGCTTTATTTCGCTTAGTTGCTTACTCTTGAGTAGAACTGCATGTTCACTCCCGAAATAAGCATCTTTGTAAAATGAGCCAAATTGAAGCAGAACAAGTTGTTGGAGTGTCAGAACGCATAGATAGAAGTCAAATAAGCGTTCTTTGGCTTTATTTTGCTCAGTTGCTTACTCTTGAGTAGAACTGCACGTTCACTCCAGAAATAAGCAACTTTGTAAAATGAGCCAAATTGAAGCAGAACAAGTTGTTGGAGTGTCAGAATGCATAGGTAGTAGTCAAATAAGCGTTCTATGGCTTTATTTCGCTTAGTTGCTTACTCTTGAGTAGAACTGCATCTTCACTCCCGAAATATGCATCTTTGTAAAATGAGCCAAATTGAAGCAGAACAAGTTGTTGGAGTGTCAGAATGCATAGGTAGAAGTCAAATAAGCGTTCTATGGCTTTATTTCGCTTAGTTGCTTACTCTTGAGTAGAACTGCACGTTCACTCCAGAAATAAGCATCTTTGTAAAATGAGCCAAATTGAAGCAGAACAAGTTGTTGGAGTGTCAGAATGCATAGGTAGAAGTCAAATAAGCGTTCTATGGCTTTATTTCGCTTAGTTGCTTACTCTTGAGTAGAACTGCATGTTCACTCCCGAAATAAGCATCCTTGTAAGATGAGCCAAATTGAAGCAGAACAAGTTGTTGGAGTGTCAGAATGCATAGGTAGAAGTCAAATAAGCGTTTTATGGCTTTATTTCGCTTAGTTGCTTACTCTTGAGTAGAACTGCATGTTCACTCCAGAAATAAGCATCTTTGTAAAATGAGCCGAATTGAAGCAGAACAAGTTGTTGGAGTGTCAGAATGCATAGATAGAAGTCATATAAGCGTTCTATGGCTTTATTTCGCTTAGTTGCTTACTCTTGAGTAGAACTGCATGTTCACTCCCGAAATAAGCATCTTTGTAAAATGAGCCGAATTGAAGCAGAAGAAGTTGTTGGAGTGTCAGAATGCATAGATAGAAGTCAAATAAGCGTTCTATGGCTTTATTTCGCTTAGTTGCTTACTCTTGAGTAGAACTGCACGTTCACTCCAGAAATAAGCATCTTTGTAAAATGAGCCAAATTGAAGCAGAACAAGTTGTTGGAGTGTCAGAATGCATAGGTAGAAGTCAAATAAGCGTTCTACGGCTTTATTTCGCTTAGTTGCTTACTCTTGCGTAGAACTGCATGTTCACTCCAGAAATAAGCATCTTTGTAAGATGAGCCAAATTGAAGCAGAACAAATTGTTGGAGTGTCAGAACGCATAGATAGAAGTCAAATAAGCGTTCTATGGCTTTATTTTGCTCAGTTGCTTACTCTTGAGAAGAACTGCACGTTCACTCTAGAAATATGCATCTTTGTAAAATGAGCCAAATTGAAGCAGAACAAGTTGTTGGAGTGTCAGAATGCATAGGTAGAAGTCAAATAAGCGTTCTATGGCTTTATTTCGCTTAGTTGCTTACTCTTGAGTAGAACTGCATCTTCACTCCAGAAATAAGCATCTTCGTAAAATGAGCCAAATTGAAGCAGAACAAGTTGTTGGAGTGTCAGAATGCATAGATAGAAGTCAAATAAGCGTTCTATGGCTTTATTTCGCTTAGTTGCTTACTCTTGAGTAGAACTGCATGTTCACTCCCGAAATAATCATCTTTGTAAAATGAGCCAAATTGAAGCAGAACAAGTTGTTGGAGTGTCAGAATGCATAGGCAGAAGTCAAATAAGCGTTCTATGGCTTTATTTCGCTTAGTTGCTTACTCTTGAGTAGAACTGCATGTTCACTCCAGAAATAAGCATCTTTGTAAAATGAGCCAAATTGAAGCAGAACAAGTTGTTGGAGTGTCAGAATGCATAGGTAGAAGTCAAATAAGCGTTCTATGGCTTTATTTCGCTTAGTTGCTTACTCTTGAGTAGAACTGCATGTTCACTCCCGAAATAAGCATCCTTGTAAGATGAGCCAAATTGAAGCAGAACAAGTTGTTGGAGTGTCAGAATGCATAGGTAGAAGTCAAATAAGCGTTTTATGGCTTTATTTCGCTTAGTTGCTTACTCTTGAGTAGAACTGCATGTTCACTCCAGAAATAAGCATCTTTGTAAAATGAGCCGAATTGAAGCAGAACAAGTTGTTGGAGTGTCAGAATGCATAGATAGAAGTCATATAAGCGTTCTATGGCTTTATTTCGCTTAGTTGCTTACTCTTGAGTAGAACTGCATGTTCACTCCCGAAATAAGCATCTTTGTAAAATGAGCCGAATTGAAGCAGAAGAAGTTGTTGGAGTGTCAGAATGCATAGATAGAAGTCAAATAAGCGTTCTATGGCTTTATTTCGCTTAGTTGCTTACTCTTGAGTAGAACTGCACGTTCACTCCAGAAATAAGCATCTTTGTAAAATGAGCCAAATTGAAGCAGAACAAGTTGTTGGAGTGTCAGAATGCATAGGTAGAAGTCAAATAAGCGTTCTACGGCTTTATTTCGCTTAGTTGCTTACTCTTGCGTAGAACTGCATGTTCACTCCAGAAATAAGCATCTTTGTAAGATGAGCCAAATTGAAGCAGAACAAATTGTTGGAGTGTCAGAACGCATAGATAGAAGTCAAATAAGCGTTCTATGGCTTTATTTTGCTCAGTTGCTTACTCTTGAGTAGAACTGCACGTTCACTCTAGAAATATGCATCTTTGTAAAATGAGCCAAATTGAAGCAGAACAAGTTGTTGGAGTGTCAGAATGCATAGGTAGAAGTCAAATAAGCGTTCTATGGCTTTATTTCGCTTAGTTGCTTACTCTTGAGTAGAACTGCATCTTCACTCCAGAAATAAGCATCTTTGTAAAATGAGCCAAATTGAAGCAGAACAAGTTGTTGGAGTGTCAGAATGCATAGATAGAAGTCAAATAAGCGTTCTATGGCTTTATTTCGCTTAGTTGCTTACTCTTGAGTAGAACTGCATGTTCACTCCCGAAATAATCATCTTTGTAAAATGAGCCAAATTGAAGCAGAACAAGTTGTTGGAGTGTCAGAATGCATAGGCAGAAGTCAAATAAGCGTTCTATGGCTTTATTTCGCTTAGTTGCTTACTCTTGAGTAGAACTGCATGTTCACTCCAGAAATAAGCATCTTTGTAAAATGAGCCAAATTGAAGCAGAACAAGTTGTTGGAGTGTCAGAATGCATAGGTAGAAGTCAAATAAGCGTTTTATGGCTTTATTTCGCTTAGTTGCTTACTCTTGAGTAGAACTGCATGTTCACTCCAGAAATAAGCATCTTTGTAAAATGAGCCGAATTGAAGCAGAACAAGTTGTTGGAGTGTCAGAATGCATAGATAGAAGTCATATAAGCGTTCTATGGCTTTATTTCGCTTAGTTGCTTACTCTTGAGTAGAACTGCATGTTCACTCCCGAAATAAGCATCTTTGTAAAATGAGCCGAATTGAAGCAGAAGAAGTTGTTGGAGTGTCAGAATGCATAGATAGAAGTCAAATAAGCGTTCTATGGCTTTATTTCGCTTAGTTGCTTACTCTTGAGTAGAACTGCACGTTCACTCCAGAAATAAGCATCTTTGTAAAATGAGCCAAATTGAAGCAGAACAAGTTGTTGGAGTGTCAGAATGCATAGGTAGAAGTCAAATAAGCGTTCTACGGCTTTATTTCGCTTAGTTGCTTACTCTTGCGTAGAACTGCATGTTCACTCCAGAAATAAGCATCTTTGTAAGATGAGCCAAATTGAAGCAGAACAAATTGTTGGAGTGTCAGAACGCATAGATAGAAGTCAAATAAGCGTTCTATGGCTTTATTTTGCTCAGTTGCTTACTCTTGAGAAGAACTGCACGTTCACTCTAGAAATATGCATCTTTGTAAAATGAGCCAAATTGAAGCAGAACAAGTTGTTGGAGTGTCAGAATGCATAGGTAGAAGTCAAATAAGCGTTCTATGGCTTTATTTCGCTTAGTTGCTTACTCTTGAGTAGAACTGCATCTTCACTCCAGAAATAAGCATCTTTGTAAAATGAGCCAAATTGAAGCAGAACAAGTTGTTGGAGTGTCAGAATGCATAGGCAGAAGTCAAATAAGCGTTCTATGGCTTTATTTCGCTTAGTTGCTTACTCTTGAGTAGAACTGCATGTTCACTCCAGAAATAAGCATCTTTGTAAAATGAGCCAAATTGAAGCAGAACAAGTTGTTGGAGTGTCAGAATGCATAGGTAGAAGTCAAATAAGCGTTCTATGGCTTTATTTCGCTTAGTTGCTTACTCTTGAGTAGAACTGCATGTTCACTCCCGAAATAAGCATCCTTGTAAGATGAGCCAAATTGAAGCAGAACAAGTTGTTGGAGTGTCAGAATGCATAGGTAGAAGTCAAATAAGCGTTTTATGGCTTTATTTCGCTTAGTTGCTTACTCTTGAGTAGAACTGCATGTTCACTCCAGAAATAAGCATCTTTGTAAAATGAGCCGAATTGAAGCAGAACAAGTTGTTGGAGTGTCAGAATGCATAGATAGAAGTCATATAAGCGTTCTATGGCTTTATTTCGCTTAGTTGCTTACTCTTGAGTAGAACTGCATGTTCACTCCCGAAATAAGCATCTTTGTAAAATGAGCCGAATTGAAGCAGAAGAAGTTGTTGGAGTGTCAGAATGCATAGATAGAAGTCAAATAAGCGTTCTATGGCTTTATTTCGCTTAGTTGCTTACTCTTGAGTAGAACTGCACGTTCACTCCAGAAATAAGCATCTTTGTAAAATGAGCCAAATTGAAGCAGAACAAGTTGTTGGAGTGTCAGAATGCATAGGTAGAAGTCAAATAAGCGTTCTACGGCTTTATTTCGCTTAGTTGCTTACTCTTGCGTAGAACTGCATGTTCACTCCAGAAATAAGCATCTTTGTAAGATGAGCCAAATTGAAGCAGAACAAATTGTTGGAGTGTCAGAACGCATAGATAGAAGTCAAATAAGCGTTCTATGGCTTTATTTTGCTCAGTTGCTTACTCTTGAGTAGAACTGCACGTTCACTCTAGAAATATGCATCTTTGTAAAATGAGCCAAATTGAAGCAGAACAAGTTGTTGGAGTGTCAGAATGCATAGGTAGAAGTCAAATAAGCGTTCTATGGCTTTATTTCGCTTAGTTGCTTACTCTTGAGTAGAACTGCATCTTCACTCCAGAAATAAGCATCTTTGTAAAATGAGCCAAATTGAAGCAGAACAAGTTGTTGGAGTGTCAGAATGCATAGATAGAAGTCAAATAAGCGTTCTATGGCTTTATTTCGCTTAGTTGCTTACTCTTGAGTAGAACTGCATGTTCACTCCCGAAATAATCATCTTTGTAAAATGAGCCAAATTGAAGCAGAACAAGTTGTTGGAGTGTCAGAATGCATAGGCAGAAGTCAAATAAGCGTTCTATGGCTTTATTTCGCTTAGTTGCTTACTCTTGAGTAGAACTGCATGTTCACTCCAGAAATAAGCATCTTTGTAAAATGAGCCAAATTGAAGCAGAACAAGTTGTTGGAGTGTCAGAATGCATAGGTAGAAGTCAAATAAGCGTTTTATGGCTTTATTTCGCTTAGTTGCTTACTCTTGAGTAGAACTGCATGTTCACTCCAGAAATAAGCATCTTTGTAAAATGAGCCGAATTGAAGCAGAACAAGTTGTTGGAGTGTCAGAATGCATAGATAGAAGTCATATAAGCGTTCTATGGCTTTATTTCGCTTAGTTGCTTACTCTTGAGTAGAACTGCATGTTCACTCCCGAAATAAGCATCTTTGTAAAATGAGCCGAATTGAAGCAGAAGAAGTTGTTGGAGTGTCAGAATGCATAGATAGAAGTCAAATAAGCGTTCTATGGCTTTATTTCGCTTAGTTGCTTACTCTTGAGTAGAACTGCACGTTCACTCCAGAAATAAGCATCTTTGTAAAATGAGCCAAATTGAAGCAGAACAAGTTGTTGGAGTGTCAGAATGCATAGGTAGAAGTCAAATAAGCGTTCTATGGCTTTATTTCGCTTAGTTGCTTACTCTTGAGTAGAACTGCATCTTCACTCCAGAAATAAGCATCTTTGTAAAATGAGCCAAATTGAAGCAGAACAAGTTGTTGGAGTGTCAGAATGCATAGATAGAAGTCAAATAAGCGTTCTATGGCTTTATTTCGCTTAGTTGCTTACTCTTGAGTAGAACTGCATGTTCACTCCCGAAATAAGCATCTTTGTAAAATGAGCCAAATTGAAGCAGAAGAAGTTGTTGGAGTGTCAGAATGCATAGATAGAAGTCAAATAAGCGTTCTATGGCTTTATTTCGCTTAGTTGCTTACTCTTGAGTAGAACTGCACGTTCACTCCAGAAATAAGCATCTTTGTAAAATGAGCCAAATTGAAGCAGAACAAGTTGTTGGAGTGTCAGAATGCATAGGTAGAAGTCAAATAAGCGTTCTATGGCTTTATTTCGCTTAGTTGCTTACTCTTGAGTAGAACTGCATCTTCACTCCAGAAATAAGCATCTTTGTAAAATGAGCCAAATTGAAGCAGAACAAGTTGTTGGAGTGTCAGAATGCATAGATAGAAGTCAAATAAGCGTTCTATGGCTTTATTTCGCTTAGTTGCTTACTCTTGAGTAGAACTGCATGTTCACTCCCGAAATAAGCATCTTTGTAAAATGAGCCAAATTGAAGCAGAACAAGTTGTTGGAGTGTCAGAATGCATTGGCAGAAGTCAAATAAGCGTTCTATGGCTTTATTTCGCTTAGTTGCTTACTCTTGAGTAGAACTGCATGTTCACTCCCGAAATAAGCATCTTTGTAAAATGAGCCGAATTGAAGCAGAACAAGTTGTTGGAGTGTCAGAATGCATAGGTAGAAGTCAAATAAGCGTTTTATGGCTTTATTTCGCTTAGTTGCTTACTCTTGAGTAGAACTGCATGTTCACTCCAGAAATAAGCATCTTTGTAAAATGAGCCGAATTGAAGCAGAACAAGTTGTTGGAGTGTCAGAATGCATAGATAGAAGTCAAATAAGCGTTCTATGGCTTTATTTCGCTTAGTTGCTTACTCTTGAGTAGAACTGCATCTTCACTCCAGAAATAAGCATCTTTGTAAAATGAGCCAAATTGAAGCAGAACAAGTTGTTGGAGTGTCAGAATGCATAGATAGAAGTCAAATAAGCGTTCTATGGCTTTATTTCGCTTAGTTGCTTACTCTTGAGTAGAACTGCATCTTCACTCCAGAAATAAGCATCTTTGTAAAATGAGCCAAATTGAAGCAGAACAAGTTGTTGGAGTGTCAGAATGCATAGATAGAAGTCAAATAAGCGTTCTATGGCTTTATTTCGCTTAGTTGCTTACTCTTGAGTAGAACTGCATGTTCACTCCCGAAATAAGCATCTTTGTAAAATGAGCCAAATTGAAGCAGAACAAGTTGTTGGAGTGTCAGAATGCATAGGCAGAAGTCAAATAAGCGTTCTATGGCTTTATTTCGCTTAGTTGCTTACTCTTGAGTAGAACTGCATGTTCACTCCCGAAATAAGCATCTTTGTAAAATGAGCCGAATTGAAGCAGAACAAGTTGTTGGAGTGTCAGAATGCATAGGTAGAAGTCAAATAAGCGTTTTATGGCTTTATTTCGCTTAGTTGCTTACTCTTGAGTAGAACTGCATGTTCACTCCAGAAATAAGCATCTTTGTAAAATGAGCCGAATTGAAGCAGAACAAGTTGTTGGAGTGTCAGAATGCATAGATAGAAGTCATATAAGCGTTCTATGGCTTTATTTCGCTTAGTTGCTTACTCTTGAGTAGAACTGCATGTTCACTCCCGAAATAAGCATCTTTGTAAAATGAGCCGAATTGAAGCAGAAGAAGTTGTTGGAGTGTCAGAATGCATAGATAGAAGTCAAATAAGCGTTCTATGGCTTTATTTCGCTTAGTTGCTTACTCTTGAGTAGAACTGCACGTTCACTCCAGAAATAAGCATTTTTGTAAAATGAGCCAAATTGAAGCAGAACAAGTTGTTGGAGTGTCAGAATGCATAGGTAGAAGTCAAATAAGCGTTCTACGGCTTTATTTCGCTTAGTTGCTTACTCTTGCGTAGAACTGCATGTTCACTCCAGAAATAAGCATCTTTGTAAGATGAGCCAAATTGAAGCAGAACAAATTGTTGGAGTGTCAGAACGCATAGATAGAAGTCAAATAAGCGTTCTATGGCTTTATTTTGCTCAGTTGCTTACTCTTGAGTAGAACTGCACGTTCACTCTAGAAATATGCATCTTTGTAAAATGAGCCAAATTGAAGCAGAACAAGTTGTTGGAGTGTCAGAATGCATAGGTAGAAGTCAAATAAGCGTTCTATGGCTTTATTTCGCTTAGTTGCTTACTCTTGAGTAGAACTGCATCTTCACTCCAGAAATAAGCATCTTTGTAAAATGAGCCAAATTGAAGCAGAACAAGTTGTTGGAGTGTCAGAATGCATAGGTAGAAGTCAAATAAGCGTTCTATGGCTTTATTTCGCTTAGTTGCTTACTCTTGAGTAGAACTGCATGTTCACTCCCGAAATAAGCATCTTTGTAAAATGAGCCAAATTGAAGCAGAACAAGTTGTTGGAGTGTCAGAATGCATAGGTAGAAGTCAAATAAGCGTTCTATGGCTTTATTTCGCTTAGTTGCTTACTCTTGAGTAGAACTGCATGTTCACTCCAGAAATAAGCATCTTTGTAAGATGAGCCAAATTGAAGCAGAACAAGTTGTTGGAGTGTCAGAATGCATAGATAGAAGTCAAATAAGCGTTCTATGGCTTTATTTCGCTTAGTTGCTTACTCTTGAGTAGAACTGCATGTTCACTCCCGAAATAAGCATCTTTGTAAAATGAGCCGAATTGAAGCAGAACAAGTTGTTGGAGTGTCAGAATGCATAGATAGAAGGCAAATAAGCGTTCTATGGCTTTATTTCGCTTAGTTGCTTACTCTTGAGTAGAACTGCACGTTCACTCCGGAAATAAGCATCTTTGTAAAATGAGCCAAATTGAAGCAGAACAAGTTGTTGGAGTGTCAGAATGCATAGGTAGAAGTCAAATAAGCGTTCTATGGCTTTATTTCGCTTAGTTGCTTACTCTTGAGTAGAACTGCATGTTCACTCCCGAAATAAGCATCTTTGTAAAATGAGCCAAATTGAAGCAGAACAAGTTGTTGGAGTGTCAGAATGCATAGATAGAAGTCAAATAAGCGTTCTATGGCTTTATTTCGCTTAGTTGCTTACTCTTGAGTAGAACTGCACGTTCACTCTAGAAATATGCATCTTTGTAAAATGAGCCAAATTGAAGCAGAACAAGTTGTTGGAGTGTCAGAATGCATAGGTAGAAGTCAAATAAGCGTTCTATGGCTTTATTTCGCTTAGTTGCTTACTCTTGAGTAGAACTGCATCTTCACTCCAGAAATAAGCATCTTTGTAAAATGAGCCAAATTGAAGCAGAACAAGTTGTTGGAGTGTCAGAAAGCATAGATAGAAGTCAAATAAGCGTTCTATGGCTTTATTTCGCTTAGTTGCTTACTCTTGAGTAGAACTGCATGTTCACTCCCGAAATAAGCAACTTTGTAAAATGAGCCAAATTGAAGCAGAACAAGTTGTTGGAGTGTCAGAATGCATAGGTAGAAGTCAAATAAGCGTTCTATGGCTTTATTTCGCTTAGTTGCTTACTCTTGAGTAGAACTGCATGTTCACTCCAGAAATAAGCATCTTTGTAAGATGAGCCAAATTGAAGCAGAACAAGTTGTTGGAGTGTCAGAATGCATAGATAGAAGTCAAATAAGCGTTCTATGGCTTTATTTCGCTTAGTTGCTTACTCTTGAGTAGAACTGCATGTTCACTCCCGAAATAAGCATCTTTGTAAAATGAGCCAAATTGAAGCAGAACAAGTTGTTGGAGTGTCAGAATGCATAGGCAGAAGTCAAATAAGCGTTCTATGGCTTTATTTCGCTTAGTTGCTTACTCTTGAGTAGAACTGCATGTTCACTCCAGAAATAAGCATCTTTGTAAAATGAGCCAAATTGAAGCAGAACAAGTTGTTGGAGTGTCAGAATGCATAGGTAGAAGTCAAATAAGCGTTTTATGGCTTTATTTCGCTTAGTTGCTTACTCTTGAGTAGAACTGCATGTTCACTCCAGAAATAAGCATCTTTGTAAAATGAGCCGAATTGAAGCAGAACAAGTTGTTGGAGTGTCAGAATGCATAGATAGAAGTCATATAAGCGTTCTATGGCTTTATTTCGCTTAGTTGCTTACTCTTGAATAGAACTGCATGTTCACTCCCGAAATAAGCATCTTTGTAAAATGAGCCGAATTGAAGCAGAAGAAGTTGTTGGAGTGTCAGAATGCATAGATAGAAGTCAAATAAGCGTTCTATGGCTTTATTTCGCTTAGTTGCTTACTCTTGAGTAGAACTGCACGTTCACTCCAGAAATAAGCATCTTTGTAAAATGAGCCAAATTGAAGCAGAACAAGTTGTTGGAGTGTCAGAATGCATAGGTAGAAGTCAAATAAGCGTTCTATGGCTTTAGTTCGCTTAGTTGCTTACTCTTGAGTAGAACTGCATCTTCACTCCAGAAATAAGCATCTTTGTAAAATGAGCCAAATTGAAGCAGAACAAGTTGTTGGAGTGTCAGAATGCATAGATAGAAGTCAAATAAGCGTTCTATGGCTTTATTTCGCTTAGTTGCTTACTCTTGAGTAGAACTGCATGTTCACTCCCGAAATAAGCATCTTTGTAAAATGAGCCAAATTGAAGCAGAACAAGTTGTTGGAGTGTCAGAATGCATAGGTAGAAGTCAAATAAGCGTTCTATGGCTTTATTTCGCTTAGTTGCTTATCTTGAGTAGAACTGCATGTTCACTCCCGAAATAAGCATCTTTGTAAAATGAGCCAAATTGAAGCAGAACAAGTTGTTGGAGTGTCAGAATGCATAGATAGAAGTCAAATAAGCGTTCTATGGCTTTATTTCGCTTAGTTGCTTACTCTTGAGTAGAACTGCACGTTCACTCTAGAAATATGCATCTTTGTAAAATGAGCCAAATTGAAGCAGAACAAGTTGTTGGAGTGTCAGAATGCATAGGTAGAAGTCAAATAAGCGTTCTATGGCTTTATTTCGCTTAGTTGCTTACTCTTGAGTAGAACTGCATCTTCACTCCAGAAATAAGCATCTTTGTAAAATGAGCCAAATTGAAGCAGAACAAGTTGTTGGAGTGTCAGAAAGCATAGATAGAAGTCAAATAAGCGTTCTATGGCTTTATTTCGCTTAGTTGCTTACTCTTGAGTAGAACTGCATGTTCACTCCCGAAATAAGCAACTTTGTAAAATGAGCCAAATTGAAGCAGAACAAGTTGTTGGAGTGTCAGAATGCATAGGTAGAAGTCAAATAAGCGTTCTATGGCTTTATTTCGCTTAGTTGCTTACTCTTGAGTAGAACTGCATGTTCACTCCAGAAATAAGCATCTTTGTAAGATGAGCCAAATTGAAGCAGAACAAGTTGTTGGAGTGTCAGAATGCATAGATAGAAGTCAAATAAGCGTTCTATGGCTTTATTTCGCTTAGTTGCTTACTCTTGAGTAGAACTGCATGTTCACTCCCGAAATAAGCATCTTTGTAAAATGAGCCAAATTGAAGCAGAACAAGTTGTTGGAGTGTCAGAATGCATAGGCAGAAGTCAAATAAGCGTTCTATGGCTTTATTTCGCTTAGTTGCTTACTCTTGAGTAGAACTGCATGTTCACTCCAGAAATAAGCATCTTTGTAAAATGAGCCAAATTGAAGCAGAACAAGTTGTTGGAGTGTCAGAATGCATAGGTAGAAGTCAAATAAGCGTTTTATGGCTTTATTTCGCTTAGTTGCTTACTCTTGAGTAGAACTGCATGTTCACTCCAGAAATAAGCATCTTTGTAAAATGAGCCGAATTGAAGCAGAACAAGTTGTTGGAGTGTCAGAATGCATAGATAGAAGTCATATAAGCGTTCTATGGCTTTATTTCGCTTAGTTGCTTACTCTTGAATAGAACTGCATGTTCACTCCCGAAATAAGCATCTTTGTAAAATGAGCCGAATTGAAGCAGAAGAAGTTGTTGGAGTGTCAGAATGCATAGATAGAAGTCAAATAAGCGTTCTATGGCTTTATTTCGCTTAGTTGCTTACTCTTGAGTAGAACTGCACGTTCACTCCAGAAATAAGCATCTTTGTAAAATGAGCCAAATTGAAGCAGAACAAGTTGTTGGAGTGTCAGAATGCATAGGTAGAAGTCAAATAAGCGTTCTATGGCTTTAGTTCGCTTAGTTGCTTACTCTTGAGTAGAACTGCATCTTCACTCCAGAAATAAGCATCTTTGTAAAATGAGCCAAATTGAAGCAGAACAAGTTGTTGGAGTGTCAGAATGCATAGATAGAAGTCAAATAAGCGTTCTATGGCTTTATTTCGCTTAGTTGCTTACTCTTGAGTAGAACTGCATGTTCACTCCCGAAATAAGCATCTTTGTAAAATGAGCCAAATTGAAGCAGAACAAGTTGTTGGAGTGTCAGAATGCATAGGCAGAAGTCAAATAAGCGTTCTATGGCTTTATTTCGCTTAGTTGCTTACTCTTGAGTAGAACTGCATGTTCACTCCCGAAATAAGCATCTTTGTAAAATGAGCCGAATTGAAGCAGAACAAGTTGTTGGAGTGTCAGAATGCATAGGTAGAAGTCAAATAAGCGTTCTATGGCTTTATTTCGCTTAGTTGCTTACTCTTGAGTAGAACTGCATGTTCACTCCCGAAATAAGCATCTTTGTAAAATGAGCCGAATTGAAGCAGAAGAAGTTGTTGGAGTGTCAGAATGCATAGATAGAAGTCAAATAAGCGTTCTATGGCTTTATTTCGCTTAGTTGCTTACTCTTGAGTAGAACTGCACGTTCACTCCAGAAATAAGCATCTTTGTAAAATGAGCCAAATTGAAGCAGAACAAGTTGTTGGAGTGTCAGAATGCATAGGTAGAAGTCAAATAACCGTTCTACGGCTTTATTTCGCTTAGTTGCTTACTCTTGAGTAGAACTGCATCTTCACTCCAGAAATAAGCATCTTTGTAAAATGAGCCAAATTGAAGCAGAACAAGTTGTTGGAGTGTCAGAATGCATAGATAGAAGTCAAATAAGCGTTCTATGGCTTTATTTCGCTTAGTTGCTTACTCTTGAGTAGAACTGCATGTTCACTCCAGAAATAAGCATCTTTGTAAAATGAGCCAAATTGAAGCAGAACAAGTTGTTGGAGTGTCAGAATGCATAGGTAGAAGTCAAATAAGCGTTCTACGGCTTTATTTCGCTTAGTTGCTTACTCTTGCGTAGAACTGCATGTTCACTCCAGAAATAAGCATCTTTGTAAGATGAGCCAAATTGAAGCAGAACAAATTGTTGGAGTGTCAGAACGCATAGATAGAAGTCAAATAAGCGTTCTATGGCTTTATTTTGCTCAGTTGCTTACTCTTGAGTAGAACTGCACGTTCACTCTAGAAATATGCATCTTTGTAAAATGAGCCAAATTGAAGCAGAACAAGTTGTTGGAGTGTCAGAATGCATAGATAGAAGTCAAATAAGCGTTCTATGGCTTTATTTCGCTTAGTTGCTTACTCTTGAGTAGAACTGCATCTTCACTCAAGAAATAAGCATCTTTGTAAAATGAGCCAAATTGAAGCAGAACAAGTTGTTGGAGTGTCAGAATGCATAGGTAGAAGTCAAATAAGCGTTCTATGGCTTTATTTCGCTTAGTTGCTTACTCTTGAGTAGAACTGCATGTTCACTCCAGAAATAAGCATCTTTGTAAGATGAGCCAAATTGAAGCAGAACAAGTTGTTGGAGTGTCAGAATGCATAGATAGAAGTCAAATAAGCGTTCTATGGCTTTATTTCGCTTAGTTGCTTACTCTTGAGTAGAACTGCATGTTCACTCCCGAAATAAGCATCTTTGTAAAATGAGCCGAATTGAAGCAGAACAAGTTGTTGGAGTGTCAGAATGCATAGATAGAAGGCAAATAAGCGTTCTATGGCTTTATTTCGCTTAGTTGCTTACTCTTGAGTAGAACTGCACGTTCACTCCGGAAATAAGCATCTTTGTAAAATGAGCCAAATTGAAGCAGAACAAGTTGTTGGAGTGTCAGAATGCATAGGTAGAAGTCAAATAAGCGTTCTATGGCTTTATTTCGCTTAGTTGCTTACTCTTGAGTAGAACTGCATGTTCACTCCCGAAATAAGCATCTTTGTAAAATGAGCCAAATTGAAGCAGAACAAGTTGTTGGAGTGTCAGAATGCATAGATAGAAGTCAAATAAGCGTTCTATGGCTTTATTTCGCTTAGTTGCTTACTCTTGAGTAGAACTGCACGTTCACTCTAGAAATATGCATCTTTGTAAAATGAGCCAAATTGAAGCAGAACAAGTTGTTGGAGTGTCAGAATGCATAGGTAGAAGTCAAATAAGCGTTCTATGGCTTTATTTCGCTTAGTTGCTTACTCTTGAGTAGAACTGCATCTTCACTCCAGAAATAAGCATCTTTGTAAAATGAGCCAAATTGAAGCAGAACAAGTTGTTGGAGTGTCAGAATGCATAGATAGAAGTCAAATAAGCGTTCTATGGCTTTATTTCGCTTAGTTGCTTACTCTTGAGTAGAACTGCATGTTCACTCCCGAAATAAGCAACTTTGTAAAATGAGCCAAATTGAAGCAGAACAAGTTGTTGGAGTGTCAGAATGCATAGGTAGAAGTCAAATAAGCGTTCTATGGCTTTATTTCGCTTAGTTGCTTACTCTTGAGTAGAACTGCATGTTCACTCCAGAAATAAGCATCTTTGTAAGATGAGCCAAATTGAAGCAGAACAAGTTGTTGGAGTGTCAGAATGCATAGATAGAAGTCAAATAAGCGTTCTATGGCTTTATTTCGCTTAGTTGCTTACTCTTGAGTAGAACTGCATGTTCACTCCCGAAATAAGCATCTTTGTAAAATGAGCCGAATTGAAGCAGAACAAGTTGTTGGAGTGTCAGAATGCATAGATAGAAGTCAAATAAGCGTTCTATGGCTTTATTTCGCTTAGTTGCTTACTCTTGAGTAGAACTGCACGTTCACTCCAGAAATATGCATCTTTGTAAAATGAGCCAAATTGAAGCAGAACAAGTTGTTGGAGTGTCAGAATGCATAGATAGAAGTCATTTAAGCGTTCTATGGCTTTATTTCGCTTAGTTGCTTACTCTTGAGTAGAACTGCATGTTCACTCCCGAAATAAGCATCTTTGTAAAATGAGCCGAATTGAAGCAGAACAAGTTGTTGGAGTGTCAGAATGCATAGATAGAAGTCAAATAAGCGTTCTATGGCTTTATTTCGCTTAGTTGCTTACTCTTGAGTAGAACTGCATGTTCACTCCCGAAATAAGCATCTTTGTAAAATGAGCCAAATTGAAGCAGAACAAGTTGTTGGAGTGTCGGAACGCATAGATAGAAGTCAAATAAGCGTTCTATGGCTTTATTTCGCTTAGTTGCTTACTCTTGAGTAGAACTGCATGTTCACTCCAGAAATATGCATCTTTGTAAAATGAGCCAAATTGAAGCAGAACAAGTTGTTGGAGTGTCAGAACGCATAGATAGAAGTCATATAAGCGTTCTTTGGCTTTATTTTGCTCAGTTGCTTACTCTTGAGTAGAACTGCATGTTCACTCCCGAAATAAGCATCTTTGTAAAATGAGCCAAATTGAAGCAGAACAAGTTGTTGGAGTGTCAGAATGCATAGGTAGTAGTCAAATAAGCGTTCTATGGCTTTATTTCGCTTAGTTGCTTACTCTTGAGTAGAACTGCATCTTCACTCCCGAAATATGCATCTTTGTAAAATGAGCCAAATTGAAGCAGAACAAGTTGTTGGAGTGTCAGAATGCATAGGTAGAAGTCAAATAAGCGTTCTATGGCTTTATTTCGCTTAGTTGCTTACTCTTGAGTAGAACTGCATGTTCACTCCCGAAATAAGCATCCTTGTAAGATGAGCCAAATTGAAGCAGAACAAGTTGTTGGAGTGTCAGAATGCATAGGTAGAAGTCAAATAAGCGTTTTATGGCTTTATTTCGCTTAGTTGCTTACTCTTGAGTAGAACTGCACGTTCACTCCAGAAATATGCATCTTTGTAAAATGAGCCAAATTGAAGCAGAACAAGTTGTTGGAGTGTCAGAATGCATAGATAGAAGTCAAATAAGCGTTCTATGGCTTTATTTCGCTTAGTTGCTTACTCTTGAGTAGAACTGCATGTTCACTCCAGAAATAAGCATCTTTGTAAAATGAGCCAAATTGAAGCAGAACAAGTTGTTGGAGTGTCAGAATGCATAGATAGAAGTCAAATAAGCGTTCTATGGCTTTATTTCGCTTAGTTGCTTACTCTTGAGTAGAACTGCATCTTCACTCCCGAAATAAGCATCTTTGTAAAATGAGCCGAATTGAAGCAGAAGAAGTTGTTGGAGTGTCAGAATGCATAGATAGAAGTCAAATAAGCGTTCTATGGCTTTATTTCGCTTAGTTGCTTACTCTTGAGTAGAACTGCACGTTCACTCCAGAAATAAGCATCTTTGTAAAATGAGCCAAATTGAAGCAGAACAAGTTGTTGGAGTGTCAGAATGCATAGGTAGAAGTCAAATAAGCGTTCTACGGCTTTATTTCGCTTAGTTGCTTACTCTTGCGTAGAACTGCATGTTCACTCCAGAAATAAGCATCTTTGTAAGATGAGCCAAATTGAAGCAGAACAAATTGTTGGAGTGTCAGAACGCATAGATAGAAGTCAAATAAGCGTTCTATGGCTTTATTTTGCTCAGTTGCTTACTCTTGAGTAGAACTGCACGTTCACTCTAGAAATATGCATCTTTGTAAAATGAGCCAAATTGAAGCAGAACAAGTTGTTGGAGTGTCAGAACGCATAGATAGAAGTCAAATAAGCGTTCTTTGGCTTTATTTTGCTCAGTTGCTTACTCTTGAGTAGAACTGCATGTTCACTCCAGAAATAAGCATCTTTGTAAGATGAGCCAAATTGAAGCAGAACAAGTTGTTGGAGTGTCAGAATGCATAGGAAGAAGTCAAAAAAGCGTTCTATGGCTTTATTTCGCTTAGTTGCTTACTCTTGAGTAGAACTGCATGTTCACTCCAGAAATAAGCATCTTTGTAAGATGAGCCAAATTGAAGCAGAACAAGTTGTTGGAGTGTCAGAATGCCTTGGTAGAAGTCAAATAAGCGTTCTATGGCTTTATTTCGCTTAGTTGCTTACTCTTGAGTAGAACTGCATGTTCAATCCAGAAATAAGCATCTTTGTAAGATGAGCCAAATTGAAGCAGAACAAGTTGTTGGAGTGTCAGAATGCATAGATAGAAGTCATATAAGCGTTCTATGGCTTTATTTCGCTTAGTTGCTTACTCTTGAGTAGAACTGCATGTTCACTCCCGAAATAAGCATCTTTGTAAAATGAGCCGAATTGAAGCAGAACAAGTTGTTGGAGTGTCAGAATGCATAGATAGAAGTCAAATAAGCGTTCTATGGCTTTATTTCGCTTAGTTGCTTACTCTTGAGTAGAACTGCACGTTCACTCCAGAAATATGCATCTTTGTAAAATGAGCCAAATTGAAGCAGAACAAGTTGTTGGAGTGTCAGAATGCATAGATAGAAGTCATATAAGCGTTCTATGGCTTTATTTCGCTTAGTTGCTTACTCTTGAGTAGAACTGCATGTTCACTCCCGAAATAAGCATCTTTGTAAAATGAGCCGAATTGAAGCAGAACAAGTTGTTGGAGTGTCAGAATGCATAGATAGAAGTCAAATAAGCGTTCTATGGCTTTATTTCGCTTAGTTGCTTACTCTTGAGTAGAACTGCACGTTCACTCCAGAAATATGCATCTTTGTAAAATGAGCCAAATTGAAGCAGAACAAGTTGTTGGAGTGTCAGAATGCATAGATAGAAGTCAAATAAGCGTTCTACGGCTTTATTTCGCTTAGTTGCTTACTCTTGAGTAGAACTGCATGTTCACTCCAGAAATAAGCATCTTTGTAAAATGAGCCGAATTGAAGCAGAACAAGTTGTTTGAGTGTCAGAATGCATAGATAGCAGTCAAATAAGCGTTCTATGGCTTTATTTCGCTTAGTTGCTTACTCTTGAGTAGAACTGCATGTTCACTCCCGAAATAAGCATCTTTGTAAAATGAGCCAAATTGAAGCAGAACAAGTTGTTGGAGTGTCGGAACGCATAGATAGAGGTCAAATAAGAGTTCTATGGCTTTATTTCGCTTAGTTGCTTACTCTTGAGTAGAACTGCATGTTCACTCCAGAAATATGCATCTTTGTAAAATGAGCCAAATTGAAGCAGAACAAGTTGTTGGAGTGTCAGAACGCATAGATAGAAGTCAAATAAGCGTTCTTTGGCTTTATTTTGCTCAGTTGCTTACTCTTGAGTAGAACTGCATGTTCACTCCAGAAATAAGCATCTTTGTAAGATGAGCCAAATTGAAGCAGAAGAAGTTGTTGGAGTGTCAGAATGCATAGGTAGTAGTCAAATAAGCGTTCTATGGCTTTATTTCGCTTAGTTGCTTACTCTTGAGTAGAACTGCATCTTCACTCCAGAAATAAGCATCTTTGTAAGATGAGCCAAATTGAAGCAGAACAAATTGTTGGAGTGTCAGAACGCATAGATAGAAGTCAAATAAGCGTTCTATGGCTTTATTTCGCTCAGTTGCTTACTCTTGAGTAGAACTGCACGTTCACTCTAGAAATATGCATCTTTGTAAAATGAGCCAAATTGAAGCAGAACAAGTTGTTGGAGTGTCAGAATGCATAGGTAGAAGTCAAATAAGCGTTCTATGGCTTTATTTCGCTTAGTTGCTTACTCTTGAGTAGAACTGCATCTTCACTCCAGAAATAAGCATCTTTGTAAAATGAGCCAAATTGAAGCAGAACAAGTTGTTGGAGTGTCAGAATGCATAGATAGAAGTCAAATAAGCGTTCTATGGCTTTATTTCGCTTAGTTGCTTACTCTTGAGTAGAACTGCACGTTCACTCCCGAAATAAGCATCTTTGTAAAATGAGCCAAATTGAAGCAGAACAAGTTGTTGGAGTGTCAGAGTGCATTGGCAGAAGTCAAATAAGCGTTCTATGGCTTTATTTCGCTTAGTTGCTTACTCTTGAGTAGAACTGCATCTTCACTCCAGAAATAAGCATCTTTGTAAAATGAGCCAAATTGAAGCAGAACAAGTTGTTGGAGTGTCAGAATGCATAGATAGAAGTCAAATAAGCGTTCTATGGCTTTATTTCGCTTAGTTGCTTACTCTTGAGTAGAACTGCATGTTCACTCCCGAAATAAGCATCTTTGTAAAATGAGCCAAATTGAAGCAGAACAAGTTGTTGGAGTGTCAGAATGCATAGGCAGAAGTCAAATAAGCGTTCTATGGCTTTATTTCGCTTAGTTGCTTACTCTTGAGTAGAACTGCATGTTCACTCCCGAAATAAGCATCTTTGTAAAATGAGCCGAATTGAAGCAGAACAAGTTGTTGGAGTGTCAGAATGCATAGGTAGAAGTCAAATAAGCGTTCTATGGCTTTATTTCGCTTAGTTGCTTACTCTTGAGTAGAACTGCATGTTCACTCCCGAAATAAGCATCTTTGTAAAATGAGCCGAATTGAAGCAGAAGAAGTTGTTGGAGTGTCAGAATGCATAGATAGAAGTCAAATAAGCGTTCTATGGCTTTATTCCGCTTAGTTGCTTACTCTTGAGTAGAACTGCACGTTCACTCGAGAAATAAGCATCTTTGTAAAATGAGCCAAATTGAAGCAGAACAAGTTGTTGGAGTGTCAGAATGCATAGGTAGAAGTCAAATAAGCGTTCTACGGCTTTATTTCGCTTAGTTGCTTACTCTTGAGTAGAACTGCATCTTCACTCCAGAAATAAGCATCTTTGTAAAATGAGCCAAATTGAAGCAGAACAAGTTGTTGGAGTGTCAGAATGCATAGATAGAAGTCAAATAAGCGTTCTATGGCTTTATTTCGCTTAGTTGCTTACTCTTGAGTAGAACTGCATGTTCACTCCAGAAATAAGCATCTTTGTAAAATGAGCCAAATTGAAGCAGAACAAGTTGTTGGAGTGTCAGAATGCATAGGTAGAAGTCAAATAAGCGTTCTACGGCTTTATTTCGCTTAGTTGCTTACTCTTGCGTAGAACTGCATGTTCACTCCAGAAATAAGCATCTTTGTAAGATGAGCCAAATTGAAGCAGAACAAATTGTTGGAGTGTCAGAACGCATAGATAGAAGTCAAATAAGCGTTCTATGGCTTTATTTTGCTCAGTTGCTTACTCTTGAGTAGAACTGCACGTTCACTCTAGAAATATGCATCTTTGTAAAATGAGCCAAATTGAAGCAGAACAAGTTGTTGGAGTGTCAGAATGCATAGATAGAAGTCAAATAAGCGTTCTATGGCTTTATTTCGCTTAGTTGCTTACTCTTGAGTAGAACTGCATCTTCACTCCAGAAATAAGCATCTTTGTAAAATGAGCCAAATTGAAGCAGAACAAGTTGTTGGAGTGTCAGAATGCATAGATAGAAGTCAAATAAGCGTTCTATGGCTTTATTTCGCTTAGTTGCTTACTCTTGAGTAGAACTGCATGTTCACTCCCGAAATAAGCATCTTTGTAAAATGAGCCAAATTGAAGCAGAACAAGTTGTTGGAGTGTCAGAATGCATAGGTAGAAGTCAAATAAGCGTTCTATGGCTTTATTTCGCTTAGTTGCTTACTCTTGAGTAGAACTGCATGTTCACTCCAGAAATAAGCATCTTTGTAAGATGAGCCAAATTGAAGCAGAACAAGTTGTTGGAGTGTCAGAATGCATAGATAGAAGTCAAATAAGCGTTCTATGGCTTTATTTCGCTTAGTTGCTTACTCTTGAGTATAACTGCATGTTCACTCCCGAAATAAGCATCTTTGTAAAATGAGCCGAATTGAAGCAGAACAAGTTGTTGGAGTGTCAGAATGCATAGATAGAAGGCAAATAAGCGTTCTATGGCTTTATTTCGCTTAGTTGCTTACTCTTGAGTAGAACTGCACGTTCACTCCGGAAATAAGCATCTTTGTAAAATGAGCCAAATTGAAGCAGAACAAGTTGTTGGAGTGTCAGAATGCATAGGTAGAAGTCAAATAAGCGTTCTATGGCTTTATTTCGCTTAGTTGCTTACTCTTGAGTAGAACTGCATGTTCACTCCCGAAATAAGCATCTTTGTAAAATGAGCCAAATTGAAGCAGAACAAGTTGTTGGAGTGTCAGAATGCATAGATAGAAGTCAAATAAGCGTTCTATGGCTTTATTTCGCTTAGTTGCTTACTCTTGAGTAGAACTGCACGTTCACTCTAGAAATATGCATCTTTGTAAAATGAGCCAAATTGAAGCAGAACAAGTTGTTGGAGTGTCAGAATGCATAGGTAGAAGTCAAATAAGCGTTCTATGGCTTTATTTCGCTTAGTTGCTTACTCTTGAGTAGAACTGCATCTTCACTCCAGAAATAAGCATCTTTGTAAAATGAGCCAAATTGAAGCAGAACAAGTTGTTGGAGTGTCAGAATGCATAGATAGAAGTCAAATAAGCGTTCTATGGCTTTATTTCGCTTAGTTGCTTACTCTTGAGTAGAACTGCATGTTCACTCCCGAAATAAGCAACTTTGTAAAATGAGCCAAATTGAAGCAGAACAAGTTGTTGGAGTGTCAGAATGCATAGGTAGAAGTCAAATAAGCGTTCTATGGCTTTATTTCGCTTAGTTGCTTACTCTTGAGTAGAACTGCATGTTCACTCCAGAAATAAGCATCTTTGTAAGATGAGCCAAATTGAAGCAGAACAAGTTGTTGGAGTGTCAGAATGCATAGATAGAAGTCAAATAAGCGTTCTATGGCTTTATTTCGCTTAGTTGCTTACTCTTGAGTAGAACTGCATGTTCACTCCCGAAATAAGCATCTTTGTAAAATGAGCCGAATTGAAGCAGAACAAGTTGTTGGAGTGTCAGAATGCATAGATAGAAGTCAAATAAGCGTTCTATGGCTTTATTTTGCTCAGTTGCTTACTCTTGAGTAGAACTGCAAGTTCACTCTAGAAATATGCATCTTTGTAAAATGAGCCAAATTGAAGCAGAACAAGTTGTTGGAGTGTCAGAATGCATAGGTAGAAGTCAAATAAGCGTTCTATGGCTTTATTTCGCTTAGTTGCTTACTCTTGAGTAGAACTGCATCTTCACTCCAGAAATAAGCATCTTTGTAAAATGAACCAAATTGAAGCAGAACAAGTTGTTGGAGTGTCAGAATGCATAGATAGAAGTCAAATAAGCGTTCTATGGCTTTATTTCGCTTAGTTGCTTACTCTTGAGTAGAACTGCACGTTCACTCCAGAAATATGCATCTTTGTAAAATGAGCCAAATTGAAGCAGAACAAGTTGTTGGAGTGTCAGAATGCATAGATAGAAGTCAAATAAGCGTTCTATGGCTTTATTTCGCTTAGTTGCTTACTCTTGAGTAGAACTGCATGTTCACTCCAGAAATAAGCATCTTTGTAAGATGAGCCAAATTGAAGCAGAACAAGTTGTTGGAGTGTCAGAATGCATAGATAGAAGTCATTTAAGCGTTCTATGGCTTTATTTCGCTTAGTTGCTTACTCTTGAGTAGAACTGCATGTTCACTCCAGAAATAAGCATCTTTGTAAAATGAGCCAAATTGAAGCAGAACAAGTTGTTGGAGTGTCAGAATGCATAGGTAGAAGTCAAATAAGCGTTCTACGGCTTTATTTCGCTTAGTTGCTTACTCTTGCGTAGAACTGCATGTTCACTCCAGAAATAAGCATCTTTGTAAGATGAGCCAAATTGAAGCAGAACAAATTGTTGGAGTGTCAGAACGCATAGATAGAAGTCAAATAAGCGTTCTATGGCTTTATTTTGCTCAGTTGCTTACTCTTGAGGAACTGCACGTTCACTCTAGAAATATGCATCTTTGTAAAATGAGCCAAATTGAAGTAGAACAAGTTGTTGGAGTGTCAGAATGCATAGATAGAAGTCAAATAAGCGTTCTATGGCTTTATTTCGCTTAGTTGCTTACTCTTGAGTAGAACTGCATCTTCACTCCAGAAATAAGCATCTTTGTAAAATGAGCCAAATTGAAGCAGAACAAGTTGTTGGAGTGTCAGAATGCATAGATAGAAGTCAAATAAGCGTTCTATGGCTTTATTTCGCTTAGTTGCTTACTCTTGAGTAGAACTGCATGTTCACTCCCGAAATAAGCATCTTTGTAAAATGAGCCAAATTGAAGCAGAACAAGTTGTTGGAGTGTCAGAATGCATAGGTAGAAGTCAAATAAGCGTTCTATGGCTTTATTTCGCTTAGTTGCTTACTCTTGAGTAGAACTGCATGTTCACTCCAGAAATAAGCATCTTTGTAAGATGAGCCAAATTGAAGCAGAACAAGTTGTTGGAGTGTCAGAATGCATAGATAGAAGTCAAATAAGCGTTCTATGGCTTTATTTCGCTTAGTTGCTTACTCTTGAGTAGAACTGCATGTTCACTCCCGAAATAAGCATCTTTGTAAAATGAGCCGAATTGAAGCAGAACAAGTTGTTGGAGTGTCAGAATGCATAGATAGAAGGCAAATAAGCGTTCTATGGCTTTATTTCGCTTAGCTGCTTACTCTTGAGTAGAACTGCACGTTCACTCCGGAAATAAGCATCTTTGTAAAATGAGCCAAATTGAAGCAGAACAAGTTGTTGGAGTGTCAGAATGCATAGGTAGAAGTCAAATAAGCGTTCTATGGCTTTATTTCGCTTAGTTGCTTACTCTTGAGTAGAACTGCATGTTCACTCCCGAAATAAGCATCTTTGTAAAATGAGCCAAATTGAAGCAGAACAAGTTGTTGGAGTGTCAGAATGCATAGATAGAAGTCAAATAAGCGTTCTATGGCTTTATTTCGCTTAGTTGCTTACTCTTGAGTAGAACTGCACGTTCACTCTAGAAATATGCATCTTTGTAAAATGAGCCAAATTGAAGCAGAACAAGTTGTTGGAGTGTCAGAATGCATAGGTAGAAGTCAAATAAGCGTTCTATGGCTTTATTTCGCTTAGTTGCTTACTCTTGAGTAGAACTGCATCTTCACTCCAGAAATAAGCATCTTTGTAAAATGAGCCAAATTGAAGCAGAACAAGTTGTTGGAGTGTCAGAATGCATAGATAGAAGTCAAATAAGCGTTCTATGGCTTTATTTCGCTTAGTTGCTTACTCTTGAGTAGAACTGCATGTTCACTCCCGAAATAAGCAACTTTGTAAAATGAGCCAAATTGAAGCAGAACAAGTTGTTGGAGTGTCAGAATGCATAGGTAGAAGTCAAATAAGCGTTCTATGGCTTTATTTCGCTTAGTTGCTTACTCTTGAGTAGAACTGCATGTTCACTCCAGAAATAAGCATCTTTGTAAGATGAGCCAAATTGAAGCAGAACAAGTTGTTGGAGTGTCAGAATGCATAGATAGAAGTCAAATAAGCGTTCTATGGCTTTATTTCGCTTAGTTGCTTACTCTTGAGTAGAACTGCATGTTCACTCCCGAAATAAGCATCTTTGTAAAATGAGCCGAATTGAAGCAGAACAAGTTGTTGGAGTGTCAGAATGCATAGATAGAAGTCAAATAAGCGTTCTATGGCTTTATTTTGCTCAGTTGCTTACTCTTGAGTAGAACTGCACGTTCACTCTAGAAATATGCATCTTTGTAAAATGAGCCAAATTGAAGCAGAACAAGTTGTTGGAGTGTCAGAATGCATAGGTAGAAGTCAAATAAGCGTTCTATGGCTTTATTTCGCTTAGTTGCTTACTCTTGAGTAGAACTGCATCTTCACTCCAGAAATAAGCATCTTTGTAAAATGAACCAAATTGAAGCAGAACAAGTTGTTGGAGTGTCAGAATGCATAGATAGAAGTCAAATAAGCGTTCTATGGCTTTATTTCGCTTAGTTGCTTACTCTTGAGTAGAACTGCACGTTCACTCCAGAAATATGCATCTTTGTAAAATGAGCCAAATTGAAGCAGAACAAGTTGTTGGAGTGTCAGAATGCATAGATAGAAGTCAAATAAGCGTTCTATGGCTTTATTTCGCTTAGTTGCTTACTCTTGAGTTCACATGCTTACTCTGCATGTTCACTCCAGAAATAAGCATCTTTGTAAGATGAGCCAAATTGAAGCAGAACAAGTTGTTGGAGTGTCAGAATGCATAGATAGAAGTCATTTAAGCGTTCTATGGCTTTATTTCGCTTAGTTGCTTACTCTTGAGTAGAACTGCATGTTCACTCCCGAAATAAGCATCTTTGTAAAATGAGCCGAATTGAAGCAGAACAAGTTGTTGGAGTGTCAGAATGCATAGATAGAAGTCAAATAAGCGTTCTATGGCTTTATTTCGCTTAGTTGCTTACTCTTGAGTAGAACTGCATGTTCACTCCCGAAATAAGCATCTTTGTAAAATGAGCCAAATTGAAGCAGAACAAGTTGTTGGAGTGTCGGAACGCATAGATAGAAGTCAAATATGCGTTCTATGGCTTTATTTCGCTTAGTTGCTTACTCTTGAGTAGAACTGCATGTTCACTCCAGAAATATGCATCTTTGTAAAATGAGCCAAATTGAAGCAGAACAAGTTGTTGGAGTGTCAGAACGCATAGATAGAAGTCATATAAGCGTTCTTTGGCTTTATTTTGCTCAGTTGCTTACTCTTGAGTAGAACTGCATGTTCACTCCCGAAATAAGCATCTTTGTAAAATGAGCCAAATTGAAGCAGAACAAGTTGTTGGAGTGTCAGAATGCATAGGTAGAACTCAAATAAGCGTTCTATGGCTTTATTTCGCTTAGTTGCTTACTCTTGAGTAGAACTGCATGTTCACTCCCGAAATAAGCATCCTTGTAAGATGAGCCAAATTGAAGCAGAACAAGTTGTTGGAGTGTCAGAATGCATAGGTAGAAGTCAAATAAGCGTTTTATGGCTTTATTTCGCTTAGTTGCTTACTCTTGAGTAGAACTGCACGTTCACTCCAGAAATATGCATCTTTGTAAAATGAGCCAAATTGAAGCAGAACAAGTTGTTGGAGTGTCAGAATGCATAGATAGAAGTCAAATAAGCGTTCTATGGCTTTATTTCGCTTAGTTGCTTACTCTTGAGTAGAACTGCATGTTCACTCCAGAAATAAGCATCTTTGTAAAATGAGCCAAATTGAAGCAGAACAAGTTGTTGGAGTGTCAGAATGCATAGATAGAAGTCAAATAAGCGTTCTATGGCTTTATTTCGCTTAGTTGCTTACTCTTGAGTAGAACTGCACGTTCACTCCAGAAATATGCATCTTTGTAAAATGAGCCAAATTGAAGCAGAACAAGTTGTTGGAGTGTCAGAATGCATAGATAGAAGTCATTTAAGCGTTCTATGGCTTTATTTCGCTTAGTTGCTTACTCTTGAGTAGAACTGCATGTTCACTCCCGAAATAAGCATCTTTGTAAAATGAGCCGAATTGAAGCAGAACAAGTTGTTGGAGTGTCAGAATGCATAGATAGAAGTCAAATAAGCGTTCTATGGCTTTATTTCGCTTAGTTGCTTACTCTTGAGTAGAACTGCATGTTCACTCCCGAAATAAGCATCTTTGTAAAATGAGCCAAATTGAAGCAGAACAAGTTGTTGGAGTGTCGGAACGCATAGATAGAAGTCAAATAAGCGTTCTATGGCTTTATTTCGCTTAGTTGCTTACTCTTGAGTAGAACTGCATGTTCACTCCAGAAATATGCATCTTTGTAAAATGAGCCAAATTGAAGCAGAACAAGTTGTTGGAGTGTCAGAACGCATAGATAGAAGTCATATAAGCGTTCTTTGGCTTTATTTTGCTCAGTTGCTTACTCTTGAGTAGAACTGCATGTTCACTCCCGAAATAAGCATCTTTGTAAAATGAGCCAAATTGAAGCAGAACAAGTTGTTGGAGTGTCAGAATGCATAGGTAGTAGTCAAATAAGCGTTCTATGGCTTTATTTCGCTTAGTTGCTTACTCTTGAGTAGAACTGCATCTTCACTCCCGAAATATTCATCTTTGTAAAATGAGCCAAATTGAAGCAGAACAAGTTGTTGGAGTGTCAGAATGCATAGGTAGAAGTCAAATAAGCGTTCTATGGCTTTATTTCGCTTAGTTGCTTACTCTTGAGTAGAACTGCATGTTCACTCCCGAAATAAGCATCCTTGTAAGATGAGCCAAATTGAAGCAGAACAAGTTGTTGGAGTGTCAGAATGCATAGGTAGAAGTCAAATAAGCGTTTTATGGCTTTATTTCGCTTAGTTGCTTACTCTTGAGTAGAACTGCACGTTCACTCCAGAAATATGCATCTTTGTAAAATGAGCCAAATTGAAGCAGAACAAGTTGTTGGAGTGTCAGAATGCATAGATAGAAGTCAAATAAGCGTTCTATGGCTTTATTTCGCTTAGTTGCTTACTCTTGAGTAGAACTGCATGTTCACTCCAGAAATAAGCATCTTTGTAAAATGAGCCAAATTGAAGCAGAACAAGTTGTTGGAGTGTCAGAATGCATAGATAGAAGTCAAATAAGCGTTCTATGGCTTTATTTCGCTTAGTTGCTTACTCTTGAGTAGAACTGCATCTTCACTCCCGAAATAAGCATCTTTGTAAAATGAGCCGAATTGAAGCAGAACAAGTTGTTGGAGTGTCAGAATGCATAGGTAGAAGTCAAATAAGCGTTTTATGGCTTTATTTCGCTTAGTTGCTTACTCTTGAGTAGAACTGCATGTTCACTCCAGAAATAAGCATCTTTGTAAAATGAGCCGAATTGAATCAGAACAAGTTGTTGGAGTGTCAGAATGCATAGATAGAAGTCATATAAGCGTTCTATGGCTTTATTTCGCTTAGTTGCTTACTCTTGAGTAGAACTGCATGTTCACTCCCGAAATAAGCATCTTTGTAAAATGAGCCGAATTGAAGCAGAAGAAGTTGTTGGAGTGTCAGAATGCATAGATAGAAGTCAAATAAGCGTTCTATGGCTTTATTTCGCTTAGTTGCTTACTCTTGAGTAGAACTGCACGTTCACTCCAGAAATAAGCATCTTTGTAAAATGAGCCAAATTGAAGCAGAACAAGTTGTTGGAGTGTCAGAATGCATAGGTAGAAGTCAAATAAGCGTTCTACGGCTTTATTTCGCTTAGTTGCTTACTCTTGCGTAGAACTGCATGTTCACTCCAGAAATAAGCATCTTTGTAAGATGAGCCAAATTGAAGCAGAACAAATTGTTGGAGTGTCAGAACGCATAGATAGAAGTCAAATAAGCGTTCTATGGCTTTATTTTGCTCAGTTGCTTACTCTTGAGTAGAACTGCACGTTCACTCTAGAAATATGCATCTTTGTAAAATGAGCCAAATTGAAGCAGAACAAGTTGTTGGAGTGTCAGAATGCATAGGTAGAAGTCAAAGAAGCGTTCTATGGCTTTATTTCGCTTAGTTGCTTACTCTTGAGTAGAACTGCATGTTCACTCCAGAAATAAGCATCTTTGTAAGATGAGCCAAATTGAAGCAGAACAAGTTGTTGGAGTGTCAGAATGCCTAGGTAGAAGTCAAATAAGCGTTCTATGGCTTTATTTCGCTTGGTTGCTTACTCTTGAGTAGAACTGCATGTTCAATCCAGAAATAAGCATCTTTGTAAGATGAGCCAAATTGAAGCAGAACAAGTTGTTGGAGTGTCAGAATGCATAGATAGAAGTCATATAAGCGTTCTATGGCTTTATTTCGCTTAGTTGCTTACTCTTGAGTAGAACTGCATGTTCACTCCCGAAATAAGCATCTTTGTAAAATGAGCCGAATTGAAGCAGAACAAGTTGTTGGAGTGTCAGAATGCATAGATAGAAGGCAAATAAGCGTTCTATGGCTTTATTTCGCTTAGTTGCTTACTCTTGAGTAGAACTGCATGTTCACTCCGGAAATAAGCATCTTTGTAAAATGAGCCAAATTGAAGCAGAACAAGTTGTTGGAGTGTCAGAATGCATAGGTAGAAGTCAAATAAGCGTTCTATGGCTTTATTTCGCTTAGTTGCTTACTCTTGAGTAGAACTGCATGTTCACTCCCGAAATAAGCATCTTTGTAAAATGAGCCAAATTGAAGCAGAACAAGTTGTTGGAGTGTCAGAATGCATAGGTAGAAGTCAAATAAGCGTTCTATGGCTTTATTTCGCTTAGTTGCTTACTCTTGAGTAGAACTGCACGTTCACTCTAGAAATATGCATCTTTGTAAAATG
Organism: Zootoca vivipara; assembly: GCF_965207765.1. Taxonomy (NCBI): domain Eukaryota; kingdom Metazoa; phylum Chordata; class Lepidosauria; order Squamata; family Lacertidae; genus Zootoca; species Zootoca vivipara. The sequence continues at coordinate 73,077 of NW_028291080.1, read as the reverse complement.
AGCCAAATTGAAGCAGAACAAGTTGTTGGAGTGTCAGAATGCATAGGTAGAAGTCAAATAAGCGTTCTATGGCTTTATTTCGCTTAGTTGCTTACTCTTGAGTAGAACTGCATCTTCACTCCAGAAATAAGCATCTTTGTAAAATGAGCCAAATTGAAGCAGAACAAGTTGTTGGAGTGTCAGAATGCATAGATAGAAGTCAAATAAGCGTTCTATGGCTTTATTTCGCTTAGTTGCTTACTCTTGAGTAGAACTGCATGTTCACTCCCGAAATAAGCAACTTTGTAAAATGAGCCAAATTGAAGCAGAACAAGTTGTTGGAGTGTCAGAATGCATAGGTAGAAGTCAAATAAGCGTTCTATGGCTTTATTTCGCTTAGTTGCTTACTCTTGAGTAGAACTGCATGTTCACTCCAGAAATAAGCATCTTTGTAAGATGAGCCAAATTGAAGCAGAACAAGTTGTTGGAGTGTCAGAATGCATAGATAGAAGTCAAATAAGCGTTCTATGGCTTTATTTCGCTTAGTTGCTTACTCTTGAGTAGAACTGCATGTTCACTCCCGAAATAAGCATCTTTGTAAAATGAGCCGAATTGAAGCAGAACAAGTTGTTGGAGTGTCAGAATGCATAGATAGAAGTCAAATAAGCGTTCTATGGCTTTATTTTGCTCAGTTGCTTACTCTTGAGTAGAACTGCACGTTCACTCTAGAAATATGCATCTTTGTAAAATGAGCCAAATTGAAGCAGAACAAGTTGTTGGAGTGTCAGAATGCATAGGTAGAAGTCAAATAAGCGTTCTATGGCTTTATTTCGCTTAGTTGCTTACTCTTGAGTAGAACTGCATCTTCGCTCCAGAAATAAGCATCTTTGTAAAATGAACCAAATTGAAGCAGAACAAGTTGTTGGAGTGTCAGAATGCATAGATAGAAGTCAAATAAGCGTTCTATGGCTTTATTTCGCTTAGTTGCTTACTCTTGAGTAGAACTGCACGTTCACTCCAGAAATATGCATCTTTGTAAAATGAGCCAAATTGAAGCAGAACAAGTTGTTGGAGTGTCAGAATGCATAGATAGAAGTCAAATAAGCGTTCTATGGCTTTATTTCGCTTAGTTGCTTACTCTTGAGTAGAACTGCATGTTCACTCCAGAAATAAGCATCTTTGTAAGATGAGCCAAATTGAAGCAGAACAAGTTGTTGGAGTGTCAGAATGCATAGATAGAAGTCATTTAAGCGTTCTATGGCTTTATTTCGCTTAGTTGCTTACTCTTGAGTAGAACTGCATGTTCACTCCCGAAATAAGCATCTTTGTAAAATGAGCCGAATTGAAGCAGAACAAGTTGTTGGAGTGTCAGAATGCATAGATAGAAGTCAAATAAGCGTTCTATGGCTTTATTTCGCTTAGTTGCTTACTCTTGAGTAGAACTGCATGTTCACTCCCGAAATAAGCATCTTTGTAAAATGAGCCAAATTGAAGCAGAACAAGTTGTTGGAGTGTCGGAACGCATAGATAGAAGTCAAATAAGCGTTCTATGGCTTTATTTCGCTTAGTTGCTTACTCTTGAGTAGAACTGCATGTTCACTCCAGAAATATGCATCTTTGTAAAATGAGCCAAATTGAAGCAGAACAAGTTGTTGGAGTGTCAGAACGCATAGATAGAAGTCATATAAGCGTTCTTTGGCTTTATTTTGCTCAGTTGCTTACTCTTGAGTAGAACTGCATGTTCACTCCCGAAATAAGCATCTTTGTAAAATGAGCCAAATTGAAGCAGAACAAGTTGTTGGAGTGTCAGAATGCATAGGTAGTAGTCAAATAAGCGTTCTATGGCTTTATTTCGCTTAGTTGCTTACTCTTGAGTAGAACTGCATCTTCACTCCCGAAATATGCATCTTTGTAAAATGAGCCAAATTGAAGCAGAACAAGTTGTTGGAGTGTCAGAATGCATAGGTAGAAGTCAAATAAGCGTTCTATGGCTTTATTTCGCTTAGTTGCTTACTCTTGAGTAGAACTGCATGTTCACTCCCGAAATAAGTATCCTTGTAAGATGAGCCAAATTGAAGCAGAACAAGTTGTTGGAGTGTCAGAATGCATAGGTAGAAGTCAAATAAGCGTTTTATGGCTTTATTTCGCTTAGTTGCTTACTCTTGAGTAGAACTGCACGTTCACTCCAGAAATATGCATCTTTGTAAAATGAGCCAAATTGAAGCAGAACAAGTTGTTGGAGTGTCAGAATGCATAGGTAGAAGTCAAATAAGCGTTCTATGGCTTTATTTCGCTTAGTTGCTTACTCTTGAGTAGAACTGCATGTTCACTCCCGAAATAAGCATCTTTGTAAAATGAGCCGAATTGAAGCAGAAGAAGTTGTTGGAGTGTCAGAATGCATAGATAGAAGTCAAATAAGCGTTCTATGGCTTTATTTCGCTTAGTTGCTTACTCTTGAGTAGAACTGCACGTTCACTCCAGAAATAAGCATCTTTGTAAAATGAGCCAAATTGAAGCAGAACAAGTTGTTGGAGTGTCAGAATGCATAGGTAGAAGTCAAATAAGCGTTCTACGGCTTTATTTCGCTTAGTTGCTTACTCTTGAGTAGAACTGCATCTTCACTCCCGAAATAAGCATCTTTGTAAAATGAGCCGAATTGAAGCAGAACAAGTTGTTGGAGTGTCAGAATGCATAGGTAGAAGTCAAATAAGCGTTTTATGGCTTTATTTCGCTTAGTTGCTTACTCTTGAGTAGAACTGCATGTTCACTCCAGAAATAAGCATCTTTGTAAAATGAGCCGAATTGAATCAGAACAAGTTGTTGGAGTGTCAGAATGCATAGATAGAAGTCATATAAGCGTTCTATGGCTTTATTTCGCTTAGTTGCTTACTCTTGAGTAGAACTGCATGTTCACTCCCGAAATAAGCATCTTTGTAAAATGAGCCGAATTGAAGCAGAAGAAGTTGTTGGAGTGTCAGAATGCATAGATAGAAGTCAAATAAGCGTTCTATGGCTTTATTTCGCTTAGTTGCTTACTCTTGAGTAGAACTGCACGTTCACTCCAGAAATAAGCATCTTTGTAAAATGAGCCAAATTGAAGCAGAACAAGTTGTTGGAGTGTCAGAATGCATAGATAGAAGTCAAATAAGCGTTCTATGGCTTTATTTCGCTTAGTTGCTTACTCTTGAGTAGAACTGCATGTTCACTCCCGAAATAAGCAACTTTGTAAAATGAGCCAAATTGAAGCAGAACAAGTTGTTGGAGTGTCAGAATGCATAGGTAGAAGTCAAATAAGCGTTCTATGGCTTTATTTCGCTTAGTTGCTTACTCTTGAGTAGAACTGCATGTTCACTCCAGAAATAAGCATCTTTGTAAGATGAGCCAAATTGAAGCAGAACAAGTTGTTGGAGTGTCAGAATGCATAGATAGAAGTCAAATAAGCGTTCTATGGCTTTATTTCGCTTAGTTGCTTACTCTTGAGTAGAACTGCATGTTCACTCCCGAAATAAGCATCTTTGTAAAATGAGCCGAATTGAAGCAGAACAAGTTGTTGGAGTGTCAGAATGCATAGATAGAAGTCAAATAAGCGTTCTATGGCTTTATTTTGCTCAGTTGCTTACTCTTGAGTAGAACTGCACGTTCACTCTAGAAATATGCATCTTTGTAAAATGAGCCAAATTGAAGCAGAACAAGTTGTTGGAGTGTCAGAATGCATAGGTAGAAGTCAAATAAGCGTTCTATGGCTTTATTTCGCTTAGTTGCTTACTCTTGAGTAGAACTGCATCTTCACTCCAGAAATAAGCATCTTTGTAAAATGAACCAAATTGAAGCAGAACAAGTTGTTGGAGTGTCAGAATGCATAGATAGAAGTCAAATAAGCGTTCTATGGCTTTATTTCGCTTAGTTGCTTACTCTTGAGTAGAACTGCACGTTCACTCCAGAAATATGCATCTTTGTAAAATGAGCCAAATTGAAGCAGAACAAGTTGTTGGAGTGTCAGAATGCATAGATAGAAGTCAAATAAGCGTTCTATGGCTTTATTTCGCTTAGTTGCTTACTCTTGAGTAGAACTGCATGTTCACTCCAGAAATAAGCATCTTTGTAAGATGAGCCAAATTGAAGCAGAACAAGTTGTTGGAGTGTCAGAATGCATAGATAGAAGTCATTTAAGCGTTCTATGGCTTTATTTCGCTTAGTTGCTTACTCTTGAGTAGAACTGCATGTTCACTCCCGAAATAAGCATCTTTGTAAAATGAGCCGAATTGAAGCAGAACAAGTTGTTGGAGTGTCAGAATGCATAGATAGAAGTCAAATAAGCGTTCTATGGCTTTATTTCGCTTAGTTGCTTACTCTTGAGTAGAACTGCATGTTCACTCCCGAAATAAGCATCTTTGTAAAATGAGCCAAATTGAAGCAGAACAAGTTGTTGGAGTGTCGGAACGCATAGATAGAAGTCAAATAAGCGTTCTATGGCTTTATTTCGCTTAGTTGCTTACTCTTGAGTAGAACTGCATGTTCACTCCAGAAATATGCATCTTTGTAAAATGAGCCAAATTGAAGCAGAACAAGTTGTTGGAGTGTCAGAACGCATAGATAGAAGTCATATAAGCGTTCTTTGGCTTTATTTTGCTCAGTTGCTTACTCTTGAGTAGAACTGCATGTTCACTCCCGAAATAAGCATCTTTGTAAAATGAGCCAAATTGAAGCAGAACAAGTTGTTGGAGTGTCAGAATGCATAGGTAGTAGTCAAATAAGCGTTCTATGGCTTTATTTCGCTTAGTTGCTTACTCTTGAGTAGAACTGCATCTTCACTCCCGAAATATGCATCTTTGTAAAATGAGCCAAATTGAAGCAGAACAAGTTGTTGGAGTGTCAGAATGCATAGGTAGAAGTCAAATAAGCGTTCTATGGCTTTATTTCGCTTAGTTGCTTACTCTTGAGTAGAACTGCATGTTCACTCCCGAAATAAGCATCCTTGTAAGATGAGCCAAATTGAAGCAGAACAAGTTGTTGGAGTGTCAGAATGCATAGGTAGAAGTCAAATAAGCGTTTTATGGCTTTATTTCGCTTAGTTGCTTACTCTTGAGTAGAACTGCACGTTCACTCCAGAAATATGCATCTTTGTAAAATGAGCCAAATTGAAGCAGAACAAGTTGTTGGAGTGTCAGAATGCATAGGTAGAAGTCAAATAAGCGTTCTATGGCTTTATTTCGCTTAGTTGCTTACTCTTGAGTAGAACTGCATGTTCACTCCCGAAATAAGCATCTTTGTAAAATGAGCCGAATTGAAGCAGAAGAAGTTGTTGGAGTGTCAGAATGCATAGATAGAAGTCAAATAAGCGTTCTATGGCTTTATTTCGCTTAGTTGCTTACTCTTGAGTAGAACTGCACGTTCACTCCAGAAATAAGCATCTTTGTAAAATGAGCCAAATTGAAGCAGAACAAGTTGTTGGAGTGTCAGAATGCATAGGTAGAAGTCAAATAAGCGTTCTACGGCTTTATTTCGCTTAGTTGCTTACTCTTGAGTAGAACTGCATCTTCACTCCCGAAATAAGCATCTTTGTAAAATGAGCCGAATTGAAGCAGAACAAGTTGTTGGAGTGTCAGAATGCATAGGTAGAAGTCAAATAAGCGTTTTATGGCTTTATTTCGCTTAGTTGCTTACTCTTGAGTAGAACTGCATGTTCACTCCAGAAATAAGCATCTTTGTAAAATGAGCCGAATTGAATCAGAACAAGTTGTTGGAGTGTCAGAATGCATAGATAGAAGTCATATAAGCGTTCTATGGCTTTATTTCGCATAGTTGCTTACTCTTGAGTAGAACTGCATGTTCACTCCCGAAATAAGCATCTTTGTAAAATGAGCCGAATTGAAGCAGAAGAAGTTGTTGGAGTGTCAGAATGCATAGATAGAAGTCAAATAAGCGTTCTATGGCTTTATTTCGCTTAGTTGCTTACTCTTGAGTAGAACTGCACGTTCACTCCAGAAATAAGCATCTTTGTAAAATGAGCCAAATTGAAGCAGAACAAGTTGTTGGAGTGTCAGAATGCATAGGTAGAAGTCAAATAAGCGTTCTACGGCTTTATTTCGCTTAGTTGCTTACTCTTGCGTAGAACTGCATGTTCACTCCAGAAATAAGCATCTTTGTAAGATGAGCCAAATTGAAGCAGAACAAATTGTTGGAGTGTCAGAACGCATAGATAGAAGTCAAATAAGCGTTCTATGGCTTTATTTCGCTTAGTTGCTTACTCTTGAGTAGAACTGCATGTTCACTCCCGAAATAAGCATCTTTGTAAAATGAGCCAAATTGAAGCAGAACAAGTTGTTGGAGTGTCGGAACGCATAGATAGAAGTCAAATAAGCGTTCTATGGCTTTATTTCGCTTAGTTGCTTACTCTTGAGTAGAACTGCATGTTCACTCCAGAAATATGCATCTTTGTAAAATGAGCCAAATTGAAGCAGAACAAGTTGTTGGAGTGTCAGAACGCATAGATAGAAGTCATATAAGCGTTCTTTGGCTTTATTTTGCTCAGTTGCTTACTCTTGAGTAGAACTGCATGTTCACTCCCGAAATAAGCATCTTTGTAAAATGAGCCAAATTGAAGCAGAACAAGTTGTTGGAGTGTCAGAATGCATAGGTAGTAGTCAAATAAGCGTTCTATGGCTTTATTTCGCTTAGTTGCTTACTCTTGAGTAGAACTGCATCTTCACTCCCGAAATATGCATCTTTGTAAAATGAGCCAAATTGAAGCAGAACAAGTTGTTGGAGTGTCAGAATGCATAGGTAGAAGTCAAATAAGCGTTCTATGGCTTTATTTCGCTTAGTTGCTTACTCTTGAGTAGAACTGCATGTTCACTCCCGAAATAAGCATCCTTGTAAGATGAGCCAAATTGAAGCAGAACAAGTTGTTGGAGTGTCAGAATGCATAGGTAGAAGTCAAATAAGCGTTTTATGGCTTTATTTCGCTTAGTTGCTTACTCTTGAGTAGAACTGCACGTTCACTCCAGAAATATGCATCTTTGTAAAATGAGCCAAATTGAAGCAGAACAAGTTGTTGGAGTGTCAGAATGCATAGGTAGAAGTCAAATAAGCGTTCTATGGCTTTATTTCGCTTAGTTGCTTACTCTTGAGTAGAACTGCATGTTCACTCCCGAAATAAGCATCTTTGTAAAATGAGCCGAATTGAAGCAGAAGAAGTTGTTGGAGTGTCAGAATGCATAGATAGAAGTCAAATAAGCGTTCTATGGCTTTATTTCGCTTAGTTGCTTACTCTTGAGTAGAACTGCACGTTCACTCCAGAAATAAGCATCTTTGTAAAATGAGCCGAATTGAAGCAGAAGAAGTTGTTGGAGTGTCAGAATGCATAGATAGAAGTCAAATAAGCGTTCTATGGCTTTATTTCGCTTAGTTGCTTACTCTTGAGTAGAACTGCATCTTCACTCCCGAAATATGCATCTTTGTAAAATGAGCCAAATTGAAGCAGAACAAGTTGTTGGAGTGTCAGAATGCATAGGTAGAAGTCAAATAAGCGTTCTATGGCTTTATTTCGCTTAGTTGCTTACTCTTGAGTAGAACTGCATGTTCACTCCCGAAATAAGCATCCTTGTAAGATGAGCCAAATTGAAGCAGAACAAGTTGTTGGAGTGTCAGAATGCATAGGTAGAAGTCAAATAAGCGTTTTATGGCTTTATTTCGCTTAGTTGCTTACTCTTGAGTAGAACTGCACGTTCACTCCAGAAATATGCATCTTTGTAAAATGAGCCAAATTGAAGCAGAACAAGTTGTTGGAGTGTCAGAATGCATAGGTAGAAGTCAAATAAGCGTTCTATGGCTTTATTTCGCTTAGTTGCTTACTCTTGAGTAGAACTGCATGTTCACTCCCGAAATAAGCATCTTTGTAAAATGAGCCGAATTGAAGCAGAAGAAGTTGTTGGAGTGTCAGAATGCATAGATAGAAGTCAAATAAGCGTTCTATGGCTTTATTTCGCTTAGTTGCTTACTCTTGAGTAGAACTGCACGTTCACTCCAGAAATAAGCATCTTTGTAAAATGAGCCAAATTGAAGCAGAACAAGTTGTTGGAGTGTCAGAATGCATAGGTAGAAGTCAAATAAGCGTTCTACGGCTTTATTTCGCTTAGTTGCTTACTCTTGAGTAGAACTGCATCTTCACTCCCGAAATAAGCATCTTTGTAAAATGAGCCGAATTGAAGCAGAACAAGTTGTTGGAGTGTCAGAATGCATAGGTAGAAGTCAAATAAGCGTTTTATGGCTTTATTTCGCTTAGTTGCTTACTCTTGAGTAGAACTGCATGTTCACTCCAGAAATAAGCATCTTTGTAAAATGAGCCGAATTGAATCAGAACAAGTTGTTGGAGTGTCAGAATGCATAGATAGAAGTCATATAAGCGTTCTATGGCTTTATTTCGCATAGTTGCTTACTCTTGAGTAGAACTGCATGTTCACTCCCGAAATAAGCATCTTTGTAAAATGAGCCGAATTGAAGCAGAAGAAGTTGTTGGAGTGTCAGAATGCATAGATAGAAGTCAAATAAGCGTTCTATGGCTTTATTTCGCTTAGTTGCTTACTCTTGAGTAGAACTGCACGTTCACTCCAGAAATAAGCATCTTTGTAAAATGAGCCAAATTGAAGCAGAACAAGTTGTTGGAGTGTCAGAATGCATAGGTAGAAGTCAAATAAGCGTTCTACGGCTTTATTTCGCTTAGTTGCTTACTCTTGCGTAGAACTGCATGTTCACTCCAGAAATAAGCATCTTTGTAAGATGAGCCAAATTGAAGCAGAACAAATTGTTGGAGTGTCAGAACGCATAGATAGAAGTCAAATAAGCGTTCTATGGCTTTATTTCGCTTAGTTGCTTACTCTTGAGTAGAACTGCATGTTCACTCCCGAAATAAGCATCTTTGTAAAATGAGCCAAATTGAAGCAGAACAAGTTGTTGGAGTGTCGGAACGCATAGATAGAAGTCAAATAAGCGTTCTATGGCTTTATTTCGCTTAGTTGCTTACTCTTGAGTAGAACTGCATGTTCACTCCAGAAATATGCATCTTTGTAAAATGAGCCAAATTGAAGCAGAACAAGTTGTTGGAGTGTCAGAACGCATAGATAGAAGTCATATAAGCGTTCTTTGGCTTTATTTTGCTCAGTTGCTTACTCTTGAGTAGAACTGCATGTTCACTCCCGAAATAAGCATCTTTGTAAAATGAGCCAAATTGAAGCAGAACAAGTTGTTGGAGTGTCAGAATGCATAGGTAGTAGTCAAATAAGCGTTCTATGGCTTTATTTCGCTTAGTTGCTTACTCTTGAGTAGAACTGCATCTTCACTCCCGAAATATGCATCTTTGTAAAATGAGCCAAATTGAAGCAGAACAAGTTGTTGGAGTGTCAGAATGCATAGGTAGAAGTCAAATAAGCGTTCTATGGCTTTATTTCGCTTAGTTGCTTACTCTTGAGTAGAACTGCATGTTCACTCCCGAAATAAGCATCCTTGTAAGATGAGCCAAATTGAAGCAGAACAAGTTGTTGGAGTGTCAGAATGCATAGGTAGAAGTCAAATAAGCGTTTTATGGCTTTATTTCGCTTAGTTGCTTACTCTTGAGTAGAACTGCACGTTCACTCCAGAAATATGCATCTTTGTAAAATGAGCCAAATTGAAGCAGAACAAGTTGTTGGAGTGTCAGAATGCATAGGTAGAAGTCAAATAAGCGTTCTATGGCTTTATTTCGCTTAGTTGCTTACTCTTGAGTAGAACTGCATGTTCACTCCCGAAATAAGCATCTTTGTAAAATGAGCCGAATTGAAGCAGAAGAAGTTGTTGGAGTGTCAGAATGCATAGATAGAAGTCAAATAAGCGTTCTATGGCTTTATTTCGCTTAGTTGCTTACTCTTGAGTAGAACTGCACGTTCACTCCAGAAATAAGCATCTTTGTAAAATGAGCCAAATTGAAGCAGAACAAGTTGTTGGAGTGTCAGAATGCATAGGTAGAAGTCAAATAAGCGTTCTACGGCTTTATTTCGCTTAGTTGCTTACTCTTGAGTAGAACTGCATCTTCACTCCCGAAATAAGCATCTTTGTAAAATGAGCCGAATTGAAGCAGAACAAGTTGTTGGAGTGTCAGAATGCATAGGTAGAAGTCAAATAAGCGTTTTATGGCTTTATTTCGCTTAGTTGCTTACTCTTGAGTAGAACTGCATGTTCACTCCAGAAATAAGCATCTTTGTAAAATGAGCCGAATTGAATCAGAACAAGTTGTTGGAGTGTCAGAATGCATAGATAGAAGTCATATAAGCGTTCTATGGCTTTATTTCGCATAGTTGCTTACTCTTGAGTAGAACTGCATGTTCACTCCCGAAATAAGCATCTTTGTAAAATGAGCCGAATTGAAGCAGAAGAAGTTGTTGGAGTGTCAGAATGCATAGATAGAAGTCAAATAAGCGTTCTATGGCTTTATTTCGCTTAGTTGCTTACTCTTGAGTAGAACTGCACGTTCACTCCAGAAATAAGCATCTTTGTAAAATGAGCCAAATTGAAGCAGAACAAGTTGTTGGAGTGTCAGAATGCATAGGTAGAAGTCAAATAAGCGTTCTACGGCTTTATTTCGCTTAGTTGCTTACTCTTGCGTAGAACTGCATGTTCACTCCAGAAATAAGCATCTTTGTAAGATGAGCCAAATTGAAGCAGAACAAATTGTTGGAGTGTCAGAACGCATAGATAGAAGTCAAATAAGCGTTCTATGGCTTTATTTTGCTCAGTTGCTTACTCTTGAGTAGAACTGCACGTTCACTCTAGAAATATGCATCTTTGTAAAATGAGCCAAATTGAAGCAGAACAAGTTGTTGGAGTGTCAGAACGCATAGATAGAAGTCAAATAAGCGTTCTTTGGCTTTATTTTGCTCAGTTGCTTACTCTTGAGTAGAACTGCATGTTCACTCCAGAAATAAGCATCTTTGTAAGATGAGCCAAATTGAAGCAGAACAAGTTGTTGGAGTGTCAGAATGCATAGGTAGAAGTCAAAGAAGCGTTCTATGGCTTTATTTCGCTTAGTTGCTTACTCTTGAGTAGAACTGCATGTTCACTCCAGAAATAAGCATCTTTGTAAGATGAGCCAAATTGAAGCAGAACAAGTTGTTGGAGTGTCAGAATGCCTAGGTAGAAGTCAAATAAGCGTTCTATGGCTTTATTTCGCTTAGTTGCTTACTCTTGAGTAGAACTGCATGTTCAATCCAGAAATAAGCATCTTTGTAAGATGAGCCAAATTGAAGCAGAACAAGTTGTTGGAGTGTCAGAATGCATAGATAGAAGTCATATAAGCGTTCTATGGCTTTATTTCGCTTAGTTGCTTACTCTTGAGTAGAACTGCATGTTCACTCCCGAAATAAGCATCTTTGTAAAATGAGCCGAATTGAAGCAGAACAAGTTGTTGGAGTGTCAGAATGCATAGATAGAAGGCAAATAAGCGTTCTATGGCTTTATTTCGCTTAGTTGCTTACTCTTGAGTAGAACTGCACGTTCACTCCGGAAATAAGCATCTTTGTAAAATGAGCCAAATTGAAGCAGAACAAGTTGTTGGAGTGTCAGAATGCATAGGTAGAAGTCAAATAAGCGTTCTATGGCTTTATTTCGCTTAGTTGCTTACTCTTGAGTAGAACTGCATGTTCACTCCCGAAATAAGCATCTTTGTAAAATGAGCCAAATTGAAGCAGAACAAGTTGTTGGAGTGTCAGAATGCATAGATAGAAGTCAAATAAGCGTTCTATGGCTTTATTTCGCTTAGTTGCTTACTCTTGAGTAGAACTGCATCTTCACTCCAGAAATAAGCATCTTTGTAAAATGAGCCAAATTGAAGCAGAACAAGTTGTTGGAGTGTCAGAATGCATAGATAGAAGTCAAATAAGCGTTCTATGGCTTTATTTCGCTTAGTTGCTTACTCTTGAGTAGAACTGCATGTTCACTCCCGAAATAAGCAACTTTGTAAAATGAGCCAAATTGAAGCAGAACAAGTTGTTGGAGTGTCAGAATGCATAGGTAGAAGTCAAATAAGCGTTCTATGGCTTTATTTCGCTTAGTTGCTTACTCTTGAGTAGAACTGCATGTTCACTCCAGAAATAAGCATCTTTGTAAGATGAGCCAAATTGAAGCAGAACAAGTTGTTGGAGTGTCAGAATGCATAGATAGAAGTCAAATAAGCGTTCTATGGCTTTATTTCGCTTAGTTGCTTACTCTTGAGTAGAACTGCATGTTCACTCCCGAAATAAGCATCTTTGTAAAATGAGCCGAATTGAAGCAGAACAAGTTGTTGGAGTGTCAGAATGCATAGATAGAAGTCAAATAAGCGTTCTATGGCTTTATTTTGCTCAGTTGCTTACTCTTGAGTAGAACTGCACATTCACTCTAGAAATATGCATCTTTGTAAAATGAGCCAAATTGAAGCAGAACAAGTTGTTGGAGTGTCAGAATGCATAGGTAGAAGTCAAATAAGCGTTCTATGGCTTTATTTCGCTTAGTTGCTTACTCTTGAGTAGAACTGCATCTTCACTCCAGAAATAAGCATCTTTGTAAAATGAACCAAATTGAAGCAGAACAAGTTGTTGGAGTGTCAGAATGCATAGATAGAAGTCAAATAAGCGTTCTATGGCTTTATTTCGCTTAGTTGCTTACTCTTGAGTAGAACTGCACGTTCACTCCAGAAATATGCATCTTTGTAAAATGAGCCAAATTGAAGCAGAACAAGTTGTTGGAGTGTCAGAATGCATAGATAGAAGTCAAATAAGCGTTCTATGGCTTTATTTCGCTTAGTTGCTTACTCTTGAGTAGAACTGCATGTTCACTCCAGAAATAAGCATCTTTGTAAGATGAGCCAAATTGAAGCAGAACAAGTTGTTGGAGTGTCAGAATGCATAGATAGAAGTCATTTAAGCGTTCTATGGCTTTATTTCGCTTAGTTGCTTACTCTTGAGTAGAACTGCATGTTCACTCCCGAAATAAGCATCTTTGTAAAATGAGCCGAATTGAAGCAGAACAAGTTGTTGGAGTGTCAGAATGCATAGATAGAAGTCAAATAAGCGTTCTATGGCTTTATTTCGCTTAGTTGCTTACTCTTGAGTAGAACTGCATGTTCACTCCCGAAATAAGCATCTTTGTAAAATGAGCCAAATTGAAGCAGAACAAGTTGTTGGAGTGTCGGAACGCATAGATAGAAGTCAAATAAGCGTTCTATGGCTTTATTTCGCTTAGTTGCTTACTCTTGAGTAGAACTGCATGTTCACTCCAGAAATATGCATCTTTGTAAAATGAGCCAAATTGAAGCAGAACAAGTTGTTGGAGTGTCAGAACGCATAGATAGAAGTCATATAAGCGTTCTTTGGCTTTATTTTGCTCAGTTGCTTACTCTTGAGTAGAACTGCATGTTCACTCCCGAAATAAGCATCTTTGTAAAATGAGCCAAATTGAAGCAGAACAAGTTGTTGGAGTGTCAGAATGCATAGGTAGTAGTCAAATAAGCGTTCTATGGCTTTATTTCGCTTAGTTGCTTACTCTTGAGTAGAACTGCATCTTCACTCCCGAAATATGCATCTTTGTAAAATGAGCCAAATTGAAGCAGAACAAGTTGTTGGAGTGTCAGAATGCATAGGTAGAAGTCAAATAAGCGTTCTATGGCTTTATTTCGCTTAGTTGCTTACTCTTGAGTAGAACTGCATGTTCACTCCCGAAATAAGCATCCTTGTAAGATGAGCCAAATTGAAGCAGAACAAGTTGTTGGAGTGTCAGAATGCATAGGTAGAAGTCAAATAAGCGTTTTATGGCTTTATTTCGCTTAGTTGCTTACTCTTGAGTAGAACTGCACGTTCACTCCAGAAATATGCATCTTTGTAAAATGAGCCAAATTGAAGCAGAACAAGTTGTTGGAGTGTCAGAATGCATAGGTAGAAGTCAAATAAGCGTTCTATGGCTTTATTTCGCTTAGTTGCTTACTCTTGAGTAGAACTGCATGTTCACTCCCGAAATAAGCATCTTTGTAAAATGAGCCGAATTGAAGCAGAAGAAGTTGTTGGAGTGTCAGAATGCATAGATAGAAGTCAAATAAGCGTTCTATGGCTTTATTTCGCTTAGTTGCTTACTCTTGAGTAGAACTGCACGTTCACTCCAGAAATAAGCATCTTTGTAAAATGAGCCAAATTGAAGCAGAACAAGTTGTTGGAGTGTCAGAATGCATAGGTAGAAGTCAAATAAGCGTTCTACGGCTTTATTTCGCTTAGTTGCTTACTCTTGAGTAGAACTGCATCTTCACTCCAGAAATAAGCATCTTTGTAAAATGAACCAAATTGAAGCAGAACAAGTTGTTGGAGTGTCAGAATGCATAGATAGAAGTCAAATAAGCGTTCTATGGCTTTATTTCGCTTAGTTGCTTACTCTTGAGTAGAACTGCATGTTCACTCCAGAAATAAGCATCTTTGTAAAATGAGCCAAATTGAAGCAGAACAAGTTGTTGGAGTGTCAGAATGCATAGGTAGAAGTCAAATAAGCGTTCTACGGCTTTATTTCGCTTAGTTGCTTACTCTTGCGTAGAACTGCATGTTCACTCCAGAAATAAGCATCTTTGTAAGATGAGCCAAATTGAAGCAGAACAAATTGTTGGAGTGTCAGAACGCATAGATAGAAGTCAAATAAGCGTTCTATGGCTTTATTTTGCTCAGTTGCTTACTCTTGAGTAGAACTGCACGTTCACTCTAGAAATATGCATCTTTGTAAAATGAGCCAAATTGAAGCAGAACAAGTTGTTGGAGTGTCAGAATGCATAGATAGAAGTCAAATAAGCGTTCTATGGCTTTATTTCGCTTAGTTGCTTACTCTTGAGTAGAACTGCATCTTCACTCCAGAAATAAGCATCTTTGTAAAATGAGCCAAATTGAAGCAGAACAAGTTGTTGGAGTGTCAGAATGCATAGATAGAAGTCAAATAAGCGTTCTATGGCTTTATTTCGCTTAGTTGCTTACTCTTGAGTAGAACTGCATGTTCACTCCCGAAATAAGCATCTTTGTAAAATGAGCCAAATTGAAGCAGAACAAGTTGTTGGAGTGTCAGAATGCATAGGTAGAAGTCAAATAAGCGTTCTATGGCTTTATTTCGCTTAGTTGCTTACTCTTGAGTAGAACTGCATGTTCACTCCAGAAATAAGCATCTTTGTAAGATGAGCCAAATTGAAGCAGAACAAGTTGTTGGAGTGTCAGAATGCATAGATAGAAGTCAAGTAAGCGTTCTATGGCTTTATTTCGCTTAGTTGCTTACTCTTGAGTAGAACTGCATGTTCACTCCCGAAATAAGCATCTTTGTAAAATGAGCCGAATTGAAGCAGAACAAGTTGTTGGAGTGTCAGAATGCATAGATAGAAGTCAAATAAGCGTTCTATGGCTTTATTTCGCTTAGTTGCTTACTCTTGAGTAGAACTGCACGTTCACTCCGGAAATAAGCATCTTTGTAAAATGAGCCAAATTGAAGCAGAACAAGTTGTTGGAGTGTCAGAATGCATAGGTAGAAATCAAATAAGCGTTCTATGGCTTTATTTCGCTTAGTTGCTTACTCTTGAGTAGAACTGCATGTTCACTCCCGAAATAAGCATCTTTGTAAAATGAGCCAAATTGAAGCAGAACAAGTTGTTGGAGTGTCAGAATGCATAGATAGAAGTCAAATAAGCGTTCTATGGCTTTATTTCGCTTAGTTGCTTACTCTTGAGTAGAACTGCACGTTCACTCTAGAAATATGCATCTTTGTAAAATGAGCCAAATTGAAGCAGAACAAGTTGTTGGAGTGTCAGAATGCATAGGTAGAAGTCAAATAAGCGTTCTATGGCTTTATTTCGCTTAGTTGCTTACTCTTGAGTAGAACTGCATCTTCACTCCAGAAATAAGCATCTTTGTAAAATGAGCCAAATTGAAGCAGAACAAGTTGTTGGAGTGTCAGAATGCATAGATAGAAGTCAAATAAGCGTTCTATGGCTTTATTTCGCTTAGTTGCTTACTCTTGAGTAGAACTGCATGTTCACTCCCGAAATAAGCAACTTTGTAAAATGAGCCAAATTGAAGCAGAACAAGTTGTTGGAGTGTCAGAATGCATAGGTAGAAGTCAAATAAGCGTTCTATGGCTTTATTTCGCTTAGTTGCTTACTCTTGAGTAGAACTGCATGTTCACTCCAGAAATAAGCATCTTTGTAAAATGAGCCAAATTGAAGCAGAACAAGTTGTTGGAGTGTCGGAACGCATAGATAGAAGTCAAATAAGCGTTCTATGGCTTTATTTCGCTTAGTTGCTTACTCTTGAGTAGAACTGCATGTTCACTCCAGAAATATGCATCTTTGTAAAATGAGCCAAATTGAAGCAGAACAAGTTGTTGGAGTGTCAGAACGCATAGATAGAAGTCATATAAGCGTTCTTTGGCTTTATTTTGCTCAGTTGCTTACTCTTGAGTAGAACTGCATGTTCACTCCCGAAATAAGCATCTTTGTAAAATGAGCCAAATTGAAGCAGAACAAGTTGTTGGAGTGTCAGAATGCATAGGTAGTAGTCAAATAAGCGTTCTATGGCTTTATTTCGCTTAGTTGCTTACTCTTGAGTAGAACTGCATCTTCACTCCCGAAATATGCATCTTTGTAAAATGAGCCAAATTGAAGCAGAACAAGTTGTTGGAGTGTCAGAATGCATAGGTAGAAGTCAAATAAGCGTTCTATGGCTTTATTTCGCTTAGTTGCTTACTCTTGAGTAGAACTGCATGTTCACTCCCGAAATAAGCATCCTTGTAAGATGAGCCAAATTGAAGCAGAACAAGTTGTTGGAGTGTCAGAATGCATAGGTAGAAGTCAAATAAGCGTTTTATGGCTTTATTTCGCTTAGTTGCTTACTCTTGAGTAGAACTGCACGTTCACTCCAGAAATATGCATCTTTGTAAAATGAGCCAAATTGAAGCAGAACAAGTTGTTGGAGTGTCAGAATGCATAGGTAGAAGTCAAATAAGCGTTCTATGGCTTTATTTCGCTTAGTTGCTTACTCTTGAGTAGAACTGCATGTTCACTCCCGAAATAAGCATCTTTGTAAAATGAGCCGAATTGAAGCAGAAGAAGTTGTTGGAGTGTCAGAATGCATAGATAGAAGTCAAATAAGCGTTCTATGGCTTTATTTCGCTTAGTTGCTTACTCTTGAGTAGAACTGCACGTTCACTCCAGAAATAAGCATCTTTGTAAAATGAGCCAAATTGAAGCAGAACAAGTTGTTGGAGTGTCAGAATGCATAGGTAGAAGTCAAATAAGCGTTCTACGGCTTTATTTCGCTTAGTTGCTTACTCTTGAGTAGAACTGCATCTTCACTCCCGAAATAAGCATCTTTGTAAAATGAGCCGAATTGAAGCAGAACAAGTTGTTGGAGTGTCAGAATGCATAGGTAGAAGTCAAATAAGCGTTTTATGGCTTTATTTCGCTTAGTTGCTTACTCTTGAGTAGAACTGCATGTTCACTCCAGAAATAAGCATCTTTGTAAAATGAGCCGAATTGAATCAGAACAAGTTGTTGGAGTGTCAGAATGCATAGATAGAAGTCATATAAGTGTTCTATGGCTTTATTTCGCTTAGTTGCTTACTCTTGAGTAGAACTGCATGTTCACTCCCGAAATAAGCATCTTTGTAAAATGAGCCGAATTGAAGCAGAAGAAGTTGTTGGAGTGTCAGAATGCATAGATAGAAGTCAAATAAGCGTTCTATGGCTTTATTTCGCTTAGTTGCTTACTCTTGAGTAGAACTGCACGTTCACTCCAGAAATAAGCATCTTTGTAAAATGAGCCAAATTGAAGCAGAACAAGTTGTTGGAGTGTCAGAATGCATAGGTAGAAGTCAAATAAGCGTTCTACGGCTTTATTTCGCTTAGTTGCTTACTCTTGCGTAGAACTGCATGTTCACTCCAGAAATAAGCATCTTTGTAAGATGAGCCAAATTGAAGCAGAACAAATTGTTGGAGTGTCAGAACGCATAGATAGAAGTCAAATAAGCGTTCTATGGCTTTATTTTGCTCAGTTGCTTACTCTTGAGTAGAACTGCACGTTCACTCTAGAAATATGCATCTTTGTAAAATGAGCCAAATTGAAGCAGAACAAGTTGTTGGAGTGTCAGAACGCATAGATAGAAGTCAAATAAGCGTTCTTTGGCTTTATTTTGCTCAGTTGCTTACTCTTGAGTAGAACTGCATGTTCACTCCAGAAATAAGCATCTTTGTAAGATGAGCCAAATTGAAGCAGAACAAGTTGTTGGAGTGTCAGAATGCATAGGTAGAAGTCAAAGAAGCGTTCTATGGCTTTATTTCGCTTAGTTGCTTACTCTTGAGTAGAACTGCATGTTCACTCCAGAAATAAGCATCTTTGTAAGATGAGCCAAATTGAAGCAGAACAAGTTGTTGGAGTGTCAGAATGCCTAGGTAGAAGTCAAATAAGCGTTCTATGGCTTTATTTCGCTTAGTTGCTTACTCTTGAGTAGAACTGCATGTTCACTCCCGAAATAAGCATCTTTGTAAAATGAGCCGAATTGAAGCAGAACAAGTTGTTGGAGTGTCAGAATGCATAGATAGAAGGCAAATAAGCGTTCTATGGCTTTATTTCGCTTAGTTGCTTACTCTTGAGTAGAACTGCACGTTCACTCCGGAAATAAGCATCTTTGTAAAATGAGCCAAATTGAAGCAGAACAAGTTGTTGGAGTGTCAGAATGCATAGGTAGAAGTCAAATAAGCGTTCTATGGCTTTATTTCGCTTAGTTGCTTACTCTTGAGTAGAACTGCATCTTCACTCCCGAAATAAGCATCTTTGTAAAATGAGCCGAATTGAAGCAGAACAAGTTGTTGGAGTGTCAGAATGCATAGATAGAAGTCAAATAAGCGTTCTATGGCTTTATTTCGCTTAGTTGCTTACTCTTGAGTAGAACTGCACGTTCACTCCAGAAATATGCATCTTTGTAAAATGAGCCAAATTGAAGCAGAACAAGTTGTTGGAGTGTCAGAATGCATAGATAGAAGTCAAATAAGCGTTCTATGGCTTTATTTCGCTTAGTTGCTTACTCTTGAGTAGAACTGCATGTTCACTCCAGAAATAAGCATCTTTGTAAGATGAGCCAAATTGAAGCAGAACAAGTTGTTGGAGTGTCAGAATGCATAGATAGAAGTCATTTAAGCGTTCTATGGCTTTATTTCGCTTAGTTGCTTACTCTTGAGTAGAACTGCATGTTCACTCCCGAAATAAGCATCTTTGTAAAATGAGCCGAATTGAAGCAGAACAAGTTGTTGGAGTGTCAGAATGCATAGATAGAAGTCAAATAAGCGTTCTATGGCTTTATTTCGCTTAGTTGCTTACTCTTGAGTAGAACTGCATGTTCACTCCCGAAATAAGCATCTTTGTAAAATGAGCCAAATTGAAGCAGAACAAGTTGTTGGAGTGTCGGAACGCATAGATAGAAGTCAAATAAGCGTACTATGGCTTTATTTCGCTTAGTTGCTTACTCTTGAGTAGAACTGCATGTTCACTCCAGAAATATGCATCTTTGTAAAATGAGCCAAATTGAAGCAGAACAAGTTGTTGGAGTGTCAGAACGCATAGATAGAAGTCATATAAGCGTTCTTTGGCTTTATTTTGCTCAGTTGCTTACTCTTGAGTAGAACTGCATGTTCACTCCCGAAATAAGCATCTTTGTAAAATGAGCCAAATTGAAGCAGAACAAGTTGTTGGAGTGTCAGAATGCATAGGTAGTAGTCAAATAAGCGTTCTATGGCTTTATTTCGCTTAGTTGCTTACTCTTGAGTAGAACTGCATCTTCACTCCCGAAATATGCATCTTTGTAAAATGAGCCAAATTGAAGCAGAACAAGTTGTTGGAGTGTCAGAATGCATAGGTAGAAGTCAAATAAGCGTTCTATGGCTTTATTTCGCTTAGTTGCTTACTCTTGAGTAGAACTGCATGTTCACTCCCGAAATAAGCATCCTTGTAAGATGAGCCAAATTGAAGCAGAACAAGTTGTTGGAGTGTCAGAATGAATAGGTAGAAGTCAAATAAGCGTTTTATGGCTTTATTTCGCTTAGTTGCTTACTCTTGAGTAGAACTGCACGTTCACTCCAGAAATATGCATCTTTGTAAAATGAGCCAAATTGAAGCAGAACAAGTTGTTGGAGTGTCAGAATGCATAGGTAGAAGTCAAATAAGCGTTCTATGGCTTTATTTCGCTTAGTTGCTTACTCTTGAGTAGAACTGCATGTTCACTCCCGAAATAAGCATCTTTGTAAAATGAGCCGAATTGAAGCAGAAGAAGTTGTTGGAGTGTCAGAATGCATAGATAGAAGTCAAATAAGCGTTCTATGGCTTTATTTCGCTTAGTTGCTTACTCTTGAGTAGAACTGCACGTTCACTCCAGAAATAAGCATCTTTGTAAAATGAGCCGAATTGAAGCAGAACAAGTTGTTGGAGTGTCAGAATGCATAGATAGAAGGCAAATAAGCGTTCTATGGCTTTATTTCGCTTAGTTGCTTACTCTTGAGTAGAACTGCACGTTCACTCCGGAAATAAGCATCTTTGTAAAATGAGCCAAATTGAAGCAGAACAAGTTGTTGGAGTGTCAGAATGCATAGGTAGAAGTCAAATAAGCGTTCTATGGCTTTATTTCGCTTAGTTGCTTACTCTTGAGTAGAACTGCATCTTCACTCCAGAAATAAGCATCTTTGTAAAATGAGCCAAATTGAAGCAGAACAAGTTGTTGGAGTGTCAGAATGCATAGATAGAAGTCAAATAAGCGTTCTATGGCTTTATTTCGCTTAGTTGCTTACTCTTGAGTAGAACTGCATGTTCACTCACGAAATAAGCATCTTTGTAAAATGAGCCAAATTGAAGCAGAACAAGTTGTTGGAGTGTCGGAACGCATAGATAGAAGTCAAATAAGCGTTCTATGGCTTTATTTCGCTTAGTTGCTTACTCTTGAGTAGAACTGCATGTTCACTCCAGAAATATGCATCTTTGTAAAATGAGCCAAATTGAAGCAGAACAAGTTGTTGGAGTGTCAGAACGCATAGATAGAAGTCATATAAGCGTTCTTTGGCTTTATTTTGCTCAGTTGCTTACTCTTGAGTAGAACTGCATGTTCACTCCCGAAATAAGCATCTTTGTAAAATGAGCCAAATTGAAGCAGAACAAGTTGTTGGAGTGTCAGAATGCATAGGTAGTAGTCAAATAAGCGTTCTATGGCTTTATTTCGCTTAGTTGCTTACTCTTGAGTAGAACTGCATCTTCACTCCCGAAATATGCATCTTTGTAAAATGAGCCAAATTGAAGCAGAACAAGTTGTTGGAGTGTCAGAATGCATAGGTAGAAGTCAAATAAGCGTTCTATGGCTTTATTTCGCTTAGTTGCTTACTCTTGAGTAGAACTGCATGTTCACTCCCGAAATAAGCATCCTTGTAAGATGAGCCAAATTGAAGCAGAACAAGTTGTTGGAGTGTCAGAATGCATAGGTAGAAGTCAAATAAGCGTTTTATGGCTTTATTTCGCTTAGTTGCTTACTCTTGAGTAGAACTGCACGTTCACTCCAGAAATATGCATCTTTGTAAAATGAGCCAAATTGAAGCAGAACAAGTTGTTGGAGTGTCAGAATGCATAGGTAGAAGTCAAATAAGCGTTCTATGGCTTTATTTCGCTTAGTTGCTTACTCTTGAGTAGAACTGCATGTTCACTCCCGAAATAAGCATCTTTGTAAAATGAGCCGAATTGAAGCAGAAGAAGTTGTTGGAGTGTCAGAATGCATAGATAGAAGTCAAATAAGCGTTCTATGGCTTTATTTCGCTTAGTTGCTTACTCTTGAGTAGAACTGCACGTTCACTCCAGAAATAAGCATCTTTGTAAAATGAGCCAAATTGAAGCAGAACAAGTTGTTGGAGTGTCAGAATGCATAGGTAGAAGTCAAATAAGCGTTCTACGGCTTTATTTCGCTTAGTTGCTTACTCTTGAGTAGAACTGCATCTTCACTCCAGAAATAAGCATCTTTGTAAAATGAACCAAATTGAAGCAGAACAAGTTGTTGGAGTGTCAGAATGCATAGATAGAAGTCAAATAAGCGTTCTATGGCTTTATTTCGCTTAGTTGCTTACTCTTGAGTAGAACTGCATGTTCACTCCAGAAATAAGCATCTTTGTAAAATGAGCCAAATTGAAGCAGAACAAGTTGTTGGAGTGTCAGAATGCATAGGTAGAAGTCAAATAAGCGTTCTACGGCTTTATTTCGCTTAGTTGCTTACTCTTGCGTAGAACTGCATGTTCACTCCAGAAATAAGCATCTTTGTAAGATGAGCCAAATTGAAGCAGAACAAATTGTTGGAGTGTCAGAACGCATAGATAGAAGTCAAATAAGCGTTCTATGGCTTTATTTTGCTCAGTTGCTTACTCTTGAGTAGAACTGCACGTTCACTCTAGAAATATGCATCTTTGTAAAATGAGCCAAATTGAAGCAGAACAAGTTGTTGGAGTGTCAGAATGCATAGATAGAAGTCAAATAAGCGTTCTATGGCTTTATTTCGCTTAGTTGCTTACTCTTGAGTAGAACTGCATCTTCACTCCAGAAATAAGCATCTTTGTAAAATGAGCCAAATTGAAGCAGAACAAGTTGTTGGAGTGTCAGAATGCATAGATAGAAGTCAAATAAGCGTTCTATGGCTTTATTTCGCTTAGTTGCTTACTCTTGAGTAGAACTGCATGTTCACTCCCGAAATAAGCATCTTTGTAAAATGAGCCAAATTGAAGCAGAACAAGTTGTTGGAGTGTCAGAATGCATAGGTAGAAGTCAAATAAGCGTTCTATGGCTTTATTTCGCTTAGTTGCTTACTCTTGAGTAGAACTGCATGTTCACTCCAGAAATAAGCATCTTTGTAAGATGAGCCAAATTGAAGCAGAACAAGTTGTTGGAGTGTCAGAATGCATAGATAGAAGTCAAGTAAGCGTTCTATGGCTTTATTTCGCTTAGTTGCTTACTCTTGAGTAGAACTGCATGTTCACTCCCGAAATAAGCATCTTTGTAAAATGAGCCGAATTGAAGCAGAACAAGTTGTTGGAGTGTCAGAATGCATAGATAGAAGTCAAATAAGCGTTCTATGGCTTTATTTCGCTTAGTTGCTTACTCTTGAGTAGAACTGCACGTTCAATCCGGAAATAAGCATCTTTGTAAAATGAGCCAAATTGAAGCAGAACAAGTTGTTGGAGTGTCAGAATGCATAGGTAGAAATCAAATAAGCGTTCTATGGCTTTATTTCGCTTAGTTGCTTACTCTTGAGTAGAACTGCATGTTCACTCCAGAAATAAGCATCTTTGTAAAATGAGCCAAATTGAAGCAGAACAAGTTGTTGGAGTGTCAGAATGCATAGATAGAAGTCAAATAAGCGTTCTATGGCTTTATTTCGCTTAGTTGCTTACTCTTGAGTAGAACTGCACGTTCACTCTAGAAATATGCATCTTTGTAAAATGAGCCAAATTGAAGCAGAACAAGTTGTTGGAGTGTCAGAATGCATAGGTAGAAGTAAATAAGCGTTCTATGGCTTTATTTCGCTTAGTTGCTTACTCTTGAGTAGAACTGCATCTTCACTCCAGAAATAAGCATCTTTGTAAAATGAGCCAAATTGAAGCAGAACAAGTTGTTGGAGTGTCAGAATGCATAGATAGAAGTCAAATAAGCGTTCTATGGCTTTATTTCGCTTAGTTGCTTACTCTTGAGTAGAACTGCATGTTCACTCCCGAAATAAGCAACTTTGTAAAATGAGCCAAATTGAAGCAGAACAAGTTGTTGGAGTGTCAGAATGCATAGGTAGAAGTCAAATAAGCGTTCTATGGCTTTATTTCGCTTAGTTGCTTACTCTTGAGTAGAACTGCATGTTCACTCCAGAAATAAGCATCTTTGTAAGATGAGCCAAATTGAAGCAGAACAAGTTGTTGGAGTGTCAGAATGCATAGATAGAAGTCAAATAAGCGTTCTATGGCTTTATTTCGCTTAGTTGCTTACTCTTGAGTAGAACTGCATGTTCACTCCCGAAATAAGCATCTTTGTAAAATGAGCCGAATTGAAGCAGAACAAGTTGTTGGAGTGTCAGAATGCATAGATAGAAGTCAAATAAGCGTTCTATGGCTTTATTTTGCTCAGTTGCTTACTCTTGAGTAGAACTGCACGTTCACTCTAGAAATATGCATCTTTGTAAAATGAGCCAAATTGAAGCAGAACAAGTTGTTGGAGTGTCAGAATGCATAGGTAGAAGTCAAATAAGCGTTCTATGGCTTTATTTCGCTTAGTTGCTTACTCTTGAGTAGAACTGCATCTTCACTCCAGAAATAAGCATCTTTGTAAAATGAACCAAATTGAAGCAGAACAAGTTGTTGGAGTGTCAGAATGCATAGATAGAAGTCAAATAAGCGTTCTATGGCTTTATTTCGCTTAGTTGCTTACTCTTGAGTAGAACTGCACGTTCACTCCAGAAATATGCATCTTTGTAAAATGAGCCAAATTGAAGCAGAACAAGTTGTTGGAGTGTCAGAATGCATAGATAGAAGTCAAATAAGCGTTCTATGGCTTTATTTCGCTTAGTTGCTTACTCTTGAGTAGAACTGCATGTTCACTCCAGAAATAAGCATCTTTGTAAGATGAGCCAAATTGAAGCAGAACAAGTTGTTGGAGTGTCAGAATGCATAGATAGAAGTCATTTAAGCGTTCTATGGCTTTATTTCGCTTAGTTGCTTACTCTTGAGTAGAACTGCATGTTCACTCCCGAAATAAGCATCTTTGTAAAATGAGCCGAATTGAAGCAGAACAAGTTGTTGGAGTGTCAGAATGCATAGATAGAAGTCAAATAAGCGTTCTATGGCTTTATTTCGCTTAGTTGCTTACTCTTGAGTAGAACTGCATGTTCACTCCCGAAATAAGCATCTTTGTAAAATGAGCCAAATTGAAGCAGAACAAGTTGTTGGAGTGTCGGAACGCATAGATAGAAGTCAAATAAGCGTTCTATGGCTTTATTTCGCTTAGTTGCTTACTCTTGAGTAGAACTGCATGTTCACTCCAGAAATATGCATCTTTGTAAAATGAGCCAAATTGAAGCAGAACAAGTTGTTGGAGTGTCAGAACGCATAGATAGAAGTCATATAAGCGTTCTTTGGCTTTATTTTGCTCAGTTGCTTACTCTTGAGTAGAACTGCATGTTCACTCCCGAAATAAGCATCTTTGTAAAATGAGCCAAATTGAAGCAGAACAAGTTGTTGGAGTGTCAGAATGCATAGGTAGTAGTCAAATAAGCGTTCTATGGCTTTATTTCGCTTAGTTGCTTACTCTTGAGTAGAACTGCATCTTCACTCCCGAAATATGCATCTTTGTAAAATGAGCCAAATTGAAGCAGAACAAGTTGTTGGAGTGTCAGAATGCATAGGTAGAAGTCAAATAAGCGTTCTATGGCTTTATTTCGCTTAGTTGCTTACTCTTGAGTAGAACTGCATGTTCACTCCCGAAATAAGCATCTTTGTAAAATGAGCCAAATTGAAGCAGAACAAGTTGTTGGAGTGTCGGAACGCATAGATAGAAGTCAAATAAGCGTTCTACGGCTTTATTTCGCTTAGTTGCTTACTCTTGAGTAGAACTGCATCTTCACTCCAGAAATAAGCATCTTTGTAAAATGAACCAAATTGAAGCAGAACAAGTTGTTGGAGTGTCAGAATGCATAGATAGAAGTCAAATAAGCGTTCTATGGCTTTATTTCGCTTAGTTGCTTACTCTTGAGTAGAACTGCATGTTCACTCCAGAAATAAGCATCTTTGTAAAATGAGCCAAATTGAAGCAGAACAAGTTGTTGGAGTGTCAGAATGCATAGGTAGAAGTCAAATAAGCGTTCTACGGCTTTATTTCGCTTAGTTGCTTACTCTTGCGTAGAACTGCATGTTCACTCCAGAAATAAGCATCTTTGTAAGATGAGCCAAATTGAAGCAGAACAAATTGTTGGAGTGTCAGAACGCATAGATAGAAGTCAAATAAGCGTTCTATGGCTTTATTTTGCTCAGTTGCTTACTCTTGAGTAGAACTGCACGTTCACTCTAGAAATATGCATCTTTGTAAAATGAGCCAAATTGAAGCAGAACAAGTTGTTGGAGTGTCAGAATGCATAGATAGAAGTCAAATAAGCGTTCTATGGCTTTATTTCGCTTAGTTGCTTACTCTTGAGTAGAACTGCATCTTCACTCCAGAAATAAGCATCTTTGTAAGATGAGCCAAATTGAAGCAGAACAAGTTGTTGGAGTGTCAGAATGCATAGATAGAAGTCAAGTAAGCGTTCTATGGCTTTATTTCGCTTAGTTGCTTACTCTTGAGTAGAACTGCATGTTCACTCCCGAAATAAGCATCTTTGTAAAATGAGCCGAATTGAAGCAGAACAAGTTGTTGGAGTGTCAGAATGCATAGATAGAAGTCAAATAAGCGTTCTATGGCTTTATTTCGCTTAGTTGCTTACTCTTGAGTAGAACTGCACGTTCACTCCGGAAATAAGCATCTTTGTAAAATGAGCCAAATTGAAGCAGAACAAGTTGTTGGAGTGTCAGAATGCATAGGTAGAAATCAAATAAGCGTTCTATGGCTTTATTTCGCTTAGTTGCTTACTCTTGAGTAGAACTGCATGTTCACTCCCGAAATAAGCATCTTTGTAAAATGAGCCAAATTGAAGCAGAACAAGTTGTTGGAGTGTCAGAATGCATAGATAGAAGTCAAATAAGCGTTCTATGGCTTTATTTCGCTTAGTTGCTTACTCTTGAGTAGAACTGCACGTTCACTCTAGAAATATGCATCTTTGTAAAATGAGCCAAATTGAAGCAGAACAAGTTGTTGGAGTGTCAGAATGCATAGGTAGAAGTCAAATAAGCGTTCTATGGCTTTATTTCGCTTAGTTGCTTACTCTTGAGTAGAACTGCATCTTCACTCCAGAAATAAGCATCTTTGTAAAATGAGCCAAATTGAAGCAGAACAAGTTGTTGGAGTGTCAGAATGCATAGATAGAAGTCAAATAAGCGTTCTATGGCTTTATTTCGCTTAGTTGCTTACTCTTGAGTAGAACTGCATGTTCACTCCCGAAATAAGCAACTTTGTAAAATGAGCCAAATTGAAGCAGAACAAGTTGTTGGAGTGTCAGAATGCATAGGTAGAAGTCAAATAAGCGTTCTATGGCTTTATTTCGCTTAGTTGCTTACTCTTGAGTAGAACTGCATGTTCACTCCAGAAATAAGCATCTTTGTAAGATGAGCCAAATTGAAGCAGAACAAGTTGTTGGAGTGTCAGAATGCATAGATAGAAGTCAAATAAGCGTTCTATGGCTTTATTTCGCTTAGTTGCTTACTCTTGAGTAGAACTGCATGTTCACTCCCGAAATAAGCATCTTTGTAAAATGAGCCGAATTGAAGCAGAACAAGTTGTTGGAGTGTCAGAATGCATAGATAGAAGTCAAATAAGCGTTCTATGGCTTTATTTTGCTCAGTTGCTTACTCTTGAGTAGAACTGCACGTTCACTCTAGAAATATGCATCTTTGTAAAATGAGCCAAATTGAAGCAGAACAAGTTGTTGGAGTGTCAGAATGCATAGGTAGAAGTCAAATAAGCGTTCTATGGCTTTATTTCGCTTAGTTGCTTACTCTTGAGTAGAACTGCATCTTCACTCCAGAAATAAGCATCTTTGTAAAATGAACCAAATTGAAGCAGAACAAGTTGTTGGAGTGTCAGAATGCATAGATAGAAGTCAAATAAGCGTTCTATGGCTTTATTTCGCTTAGTTGCTTACTCTTGAGTAGAACTGCACGTTCACTCCAGAAATATGCATCTTTGTAAAATGAGCCAAATTGAAGCAGAACAAGTTGTTGGAGTGTCAGAATGCATAGATAGAAGTCAAATAAGCGTTCTATGGCTTTATTTCGCTTAGTTGCTTACTCTTGAGTAGAACTGCATGTTCACTCCAGAAATAAGCATCTTTGTAAGATGAGCCAAATTGAAGCAGAACAAGTTGTTGGAGTGTCAGAATGCATAGATAGAAGTCATTTAAGCGTTCTATGGCTTTATTTCGCTTAGTTGCTTACTCTTGAGTAGAACTGCATGTTCACTCCCGAAATAAGCATCTTTGTAAAATGAGCCGAATTGAAGCAGAACAAGTTGTTGGAGTGTCAGAATGCATAGATAGAAGTCAAATAAGCGTTCTATGGCTTTATTTCGCTTAGTTGCTTACTCTTGAGTAGAACTGCATGTTCACTCCCGAAATAAGCATCTTTGTAAAATGAGCCAAATTGAAGCAGAACAAGTTGTTGGAGTGTCGGAACGCATAGATAGAAGTCAAATAAGTGTTCTATGGCTTTATTTCGCTTAGTTGCTTACTCTTGAGTAGAACTGCATGTTCACTCCAGAAATATGCATCTTTGTAAAATGAGCCAAATTGAAGCAGAACAAGTTGTTGGAGTGTCAGAACGCATAGATAGAAGTCATATAAGCGTTCTTTGGCTTTATTTTGCTCAGTTGCTTACTCTTGAGTAGAACTGCATGTTCACTCCCGAAATAAGCATCTTTGTAAAATGAGCCAAATTGAAGCAGAACAAGTTGTTGGAGTGTCAGAATGCATAGGTAGTAGTCAAATAAGCGTTCTATGGCTTTATTTCGCTTAGTTGCTTACTCTTGAGTAGAACTGCATCTTCACTCCCGAAATATGCATCTTTGTAAAATGAGCCAAATTGAAGCAGAACAAATTGTTGGAGTTTCAGAATGCATAGGTAGAAGTCAAATAAGCGTTCTATGGCTTTATTTCGCTTAGTTGCTTACTCTTGAGTAGAACTGCATGTTCACTCCCGAAATAAGCATCTTTGTAAAATGAGCCGAATTGAAGCAGAACAAGTTGTTGGAGTGTCAGAATGCATAGATAGAAGTCAAATAAGCGTTCTATGGCTTTATTTCGCTTAGTTGCTTACTCTTGAGTAGAACTGCATGTTCACTCCCGAAATAAGCATCTTTGTAAAATGAGCCAAATTGAAGCAGAACAAGTTGTTGGAGTGTCGGAACGCATAGATAGAAGTCAAATAAGCGTTCTATGGCTTTATTTCGCTTAGTTGCTTACTCTTGAGTAGAACTGCATGTTCACTCCAGAAATATGCATCTTTGTAAAATGAGCCAAATTGAAGCAGAACAAGTTGTTGGAGTGTCAGAACGCATAGATAGAAGTCATATAAGCGTTCTTTGGCTTTATTTTGCTCAGTTGCTTACTCTTGAGTAGAACTGCATGTTCACTCCCGAAATAAGCATCTTTGTAAAATGAGCCAAATTGAAGCAGAACAAGTTGTTGGAGTGTCAGAATGCATAGGTAGTAGTCAAATAAGCGTTCTATGGCTTTATTTCGCTTAGTTGCTTACTCTTGAGTAGAACTGCATCTTCACTCCCGAAATATGCATCTTTGTAAAATGAGCCAAATTGAAGCAGAACAAGTTGTTGGAGTGTCAGAATGCATAGGTAGAAGTCAAATAAGCGTTCTATGGCTTTATTTCGCTTAGTTGCTTACTCTTGAGTAGAACTGCATGTTCACTCCCGAAATAAGCATCTTTGTAAAATGAGCCAAATTGAAGCAGAACAAGTTGTTGGAGTGTCGGAACGCATAGATAGAAGTCAAATAAGCGTTCTACGGCTTTATTTCGCTTAGTTGCTTACTCTTGAGTAGAACTGCATCTTCACTCCAGAAATAAGCATCTTTGTAAAATGAACCAAATTGAAGCAGAACAAGTTGTTGGAGTCTCAGAATGCATAGATAGAAGTCAAATAAGCGTTCTATGGCTTTATTTCGCTTAGTTGCTTACTCTTGAGTAGAACTGCATGTTCACTCCAGAAATAAGCATCTTTGTAAAATGAGCCAAATTGAAGCAGAACAAGTTGTTGGAGTGTCAGAATGCATAGGTAGAAGTCAAATAAGCGTTCTACGGCTTTATTTCGCTTAGTTGCTTACTCTTGCGTAGAACTGCATGTTCACTCCAGAAATAAGCATCTTTGTAAGATGAGCCAAATTGAAGCAGAACAAATTGTTGGAGTGTCAGAACGCATAGATAGAAGTCAAATAAGCGTTCTATGGCTTTATTTTGCTCAGTTGCTTACTCTTGAGTAGAACTGCGCGTTCACTCTAGAAATATGCATCTTTGTAAAATGAGCCAAATTGAAGCAGAACAAGTTGTTGGAGTGTCAGAATGCATAGATAGAAGTCAAATAAGCGTTCTATGGCTTTATTTCGCTTAGTTGCTTACTCTTGAGTAGAACTGCATCTTCACTCCAGAAATAAGCATCTTTGTAAAATGAGCCAAATTGAAGCAGAACAAGTTGTTGGAGTGTCAGAATGCATAGATAGAAGTCAAATAAGCGTTCTATGGCTTTATTTCGCTTAGTTGCTTACTCTTGAGTAGAACTGCATGTTCACTCCCGAAATAAGCATCTTTGTAAAATGAGCCAAATTGAAGCAGAACAAGTTGTTGGAGTGTCAGAATGCATAGGTAGAAGTCAAATAAGCGTTCTATGGCTTTATTTCGCTTAGTTGCTTACTCTTGAGTAGAACTGCATGTTCACTCCAGAAATAAGCATCTTTGTAAGATGAGCCAAATTGAAGCAGAACAAGTTGTTGGAGTGTCAGAATGCATAGATAGAAGTCAAGTAAGCGTTCTATGGCTTTATTTCGCTTAGTTGCTTACTCTTGAGTAGAACTGCATGTTCACTCCCGAAATAAGCATCTTTGTAAAATGAGCCGAATTGAAGCAGAACAAGTTGTTGGAGTGTCAGAATGCATAGATAGAAGTCAAATAAGCGTTCTATGGCTTTATTTCGCTTAGTTGCTTACTCTTGAGTAGAACTGCACGTTCACTCCGGAAATAAGCATCTTTGTAAAATGAGCCAAATTGAAGCAGAACAAGTTGTTGGAGTGTCAGAATGCATAGGTAGAAATCAAATAAGCGTTCTATGGCTTTATTTCGCTTAGTTGCTTACTCTTGAGTAGAACTGCATGTTCACTCCCGAAATAAGCATCTTTGTAAAATGAGCCAAATTGAAGCAGAACAAGTTGTTGGAGTGTCAGAATGCATAGATAGAAGTCAAATAAGCGTTCTATGGCTTTATTTCGCTTAGTTGCTTACTCTTGAGTAGAACTGCACGTTCACTCTAGAAATATGCATCTTTGTAAAATGAGCCAAATTGAAGCAGAACAAGTTGTTGGAGTGTCAGAATGCATAGGTAGAAGTCAAATAAGCGTTCTATGGCTTTATTTCGCTTAGTTGCTTACTCTTGAGTAGAACTGCATCTTCACTCCAGAAATAAGCATCTTTGTAAAATGAGCCAAATTGAAGCAGAACAAGTTGTTGGAGTGTCAGAATGCATAGATAGAAGTCAAATAAGCGTTCTATGGCTTTATTTCGCTTAGTTGCTTACTCTTGAGTAGAACTGCATGTTCACTCCCGAAATAAGCAACTTTGTAAAATGAGCCAAATTGAAGCAGAACAAGTTGTTGGAGTGTCAGAATGCATAGGTAGAAGTCAAATAAGCGTTCTATGGCTTTATTTCGCTTAGTTGCTTACTCTTGAGTAGAACTGCATCTTCACTCCAGAAATAAGCATCTTTGTAAAATGAGCCAAATTGAAGCAGAACAAGTTGTTGGAGTGTCAGAATGCATAGATAGAAGTCAAATAAGCGTTCTATGGCTTTATTTCGCTTAGTTGCTTACTCTTGAGTAGAACTGCATGTTCACTCCCGAAATAAGCAACTTTGTAAAATGAGCCAAATTGAAGCAGAACAAGTTGTTGGAGTGTCAGAATGCATAGGTAGAAGTCAAATAAGCGTTCTATGGCTTTATTTCGCTTAGTTGCTTACTCTTGAGTAGAACTGCATGTTCACTCCAGAAATAAGCATCTTTGTAAGATGAGCCAAATTGAAGCAGAACAAGTTGTTGGAGTGTCAGAATGCATAGATAGAAGTCAAATAAGCGTTCTATGGCTTTATTTCGCTTAGTTGCTTACTCTTGAGTAGAACTGCATGTTCACTCCCGAAATAAGCATCTTTGTAAAATGAGCCGAATTGAAGCAGAACAAGTTGTTGGAGTGTCAGAATGCATAGATAGAAGTCAAATAAGCGTTCTATGGCTTTATTTTGCTCAGTTGCTTACTCTTGAGTAGAACTGCACGTTCACTCTAGAAATATGCATCTTTGTAAAATGAGCCAAATTGAAGCAGAACAAGTTGTTGGAGTGTCAGAATGCATAGGTAGAAGTCAAATAAGCGTTCTATGGCTTTATTTCGCTTAGTTGCTTACTCTTGAGTAGAACTGCATCTTCACTCCAGAAATAAGCATCTTTGTAAAATGAACCAAATTGAAGCAGAACAAGTTGTTGGAGTGTCAGAATGCATAGATAGAAGTCAAATAAGCGTTCTATGGCTTTATTTCGCTTAGTTGCTTACTCTTGAGTAGAACTGCACGTTCACTCCAGAAATATGCATCTTTGTAAAATGAGCCAAATTGAAGCAGAACAAGTTGTTGGAGTGTCAGAATGCATAGATAGAAGTCAAATAAGCGTTCTATGGCTTTATTTCGCTTAGTTGCTTACTCTTGAGTAGAACTGCATGTTCACTCCAGAAATAAGCATCTTTGTAAGATGAGCCAAATTGAAGCAGAACAAGTTGTTGGAGTGTCAGAATGCATAGATAGAAGTCAAATAAGCGTTCTATGGCTTTATTTTGCTCAGTTGCTTACTCTTGAGTAGAACTGCATGTTCACTCCCGAAATAAGCATCTTTGTAAAATGAGCCGAATTGAAGCAGAACAAGTTGTTGGAGTGTCAGAATGCATAGGTAGAAGTCAAATAAGCGTTCTATGGCTTTATTTCGCTTAGTTGCTTACTCTTGAGTAGAACTGCATGTTCACTCCCGAAATAAGCATCTTTGTAAAATGAGCCAAATTGAAGCAGAACAAGTTGTTGGAGTGTCGGAACGCATAGATAGAAGTCAAATAAGCGTTCTATGGCTTTATTTCGCTTAGTTGCTTACTCTTGAGTAGAACTGCATGTTCACTCCAGAAATATGCATCTTTGTAAAATGAGCCAAATTGAAGCAGAACAAGTTGTTGGAGTGTCAGAACGCATAGATAGAAGTCATATAAGCGTTCTTTGGCTTTATTTTGCTCAGTTGCTTACTCTTGAGTAGAACTGCATGTTCACTCCCGAAATAAGCATCTTTGTAAAATGAGCCAAATTGAAGCAGAACAAGTTGTTGGAGTGTCAGAATGCATAGGTAGTAGTCAAATAAGCGTTCTATGGCTTTATTTCGCTTAGTTGCTTACTCTTGAGTAGAACTGCATCTTCACTCCCGAAATATGCATCTTTGTAAAATGAGCCAAATTGAAGCAGAACAAGTTGTTGGAGTGTCAGAATGCATAGGTAGAAGTCAAATAAGCGTTCTATGGCTTTATTTCGCTTAGTTGCTTACTCTTGAGTAGAACTGCATGTTCACTCCCGAAATAAGCATCCTTGTAAGATGAGCCAAATTGAAGCAGAACAAGTTGTTGGAGTGTCAGAATGCATAGGTAGAAGTCAAATAAGCGTTTTATGGCTTTATTTCGCTTAGTTGCTTACTCTTGAGTAGAACTGCACGTTCACTCCAGAAATATGCATCTTTGTAAAATGAGCCAAATTGAAGCAGAACAAGTTGTTGGAGTGTCAGAATGCATAGATAGAAGTCAAATAAGCGTTCTATGGCTTTATTTCGCTTAGTTGCTTACTCTTGAGTAGAACTGCATGTTCACTCCAGAAATAAGCATCTTTGTAAAATGAGCCAAATTGAATCAGAACAAGTTGTTGGAGTGTCAGAATGCATAGATAGAAGTCATATAAGCGTTCTATGGCTTTATTTCGCTTAGTTGCTTACTCTTGAGTAGAACTGCATGTTCACTCCCGAAATAAGCATCTTTGTAAAATGAGCCGAATTGAAGCAGAAGAAGTTGTTGGAGTGTCAGAATGCATAGATAGAAGTCAAATAAGCGTTCTATGGCTTTATTTCGCTTAGTTGCTTACTCTTGAGTAGAACTGCACGTTCACTCCAGAAATAAGCATCTTTGTAAAATGAGCCAAATTGAAGCAGAACAAGTTGTTGGAGTGTCAGAATGCATAGATAGAAGTCAAATAAGCGTTCTATGGCTTTATTTCGCTTAGTTGCTTACTCTTGAGTAGAACTGCATGTTCACTCCCGAAATAAGCATCTTTGTAAAATGAGCCGAATTGAAGCAGAACAAGTTGTTGGAGTGTCAGAATGCATAGATAGAAGTCAAATAAGCGTTCTATGGCTTTATTTTGCTCAGTTGCTTACTCTTGAGTAGAACTGCACGTTCACTCTAGAAATATGCATCTTTGTAAAATGAGCCAAATTGAAGCAGAACAAGTTGTTGGAGTGTCAGAATGCATAGGTAGAAGTCAAATAAGCGTTCTATGGCTTTATTTCGCTTAGTTGCTTACTCTTGAGTAGAACTGCATCTTCACTCCAGAAATAAGCATCTTTGTAAAATGAACCAAATTGAAGCAGAACAAGTTGTTGGAGTGTCAGAATGCATAGATAGAAGTCAAATAAGCGTTCTATGGCTTTATTTCGCTTAGTTGCTTACTCTTGAGTAGAACTGCACGTTCACTCCAGAAATATGCATCTTTGTAAAATGAGCCAAATTGAAGCAGAACAAGTTGTTGGAGTGTCAGAATGCATAGATAGAAGTCAAATAAGCGTTCTATGGCTTTATTTCGCTTAGTTGCTTACTCTTGAGTAGAACTGCATGTTCACTCCAGAAATAAGCATCTTTGTAAGATGAGCCAAATTGAAGCAGAACAAGTTGTTGGAGTGTCAGAATGCATAGATAGAAGTCAAATAAGCGTTCTATGGCTTTATTTTGCTCAGTTGCTTACTCTTGAGTAGAACTGCATGTTCACTCCCGAAATAAGCATCTTTGTAAAATGAGCCGAATTGAAGCAGAACAAGTTGTTGGAGTGTCAGAATGCATAGATAGAAGTCAAATAAGCGTTCTATGGCTTTATTTCGCTTAGTTGCTTACTCTTGAGTAGAACTGCATGTTCACTCCCGAAATAAGCATCTTTGTAAAATGAGCCAAATTGAAGCAGAACAAGTTGTTGGAGTGTCGGAACGCATAGATAGAAGTCAAATAAGCGTTCTATGGCTTTATTTCGCTTAGTTGCTTACTCTTGAGTAGAACTGCATGTTCACTCCAGAAATATGCATCTTTGTAAAATGAGCCAAATTGAAGCAGAACAAGTTGTTGGAGTGTCAGAACGCATAGATAGAAGTCATATAAGCGTTCTTTGGCTTTATTTTGCTCAGTTGCTTACTCTTGAGTAGAACTGCATGTTCACTCCCGAAATAAGCATCTTTGTAAAATGAGCCAAATTGAAGCAGAACAAGTTGTTGGAGTGTCAGAATGCATAGGTAGTAGTCAAATAAGCGTTCTATGGCTTTATTTCGCTTAGTTGCTTACTCTTGAGTAGAACTGCATCTTCACTCCCGAAATATGCATCTTTGTAAAATGAGCCAAATTGAAGCAGAACAAGTTGTTGGAGTGTCAGAATGCATAGGTAGAAGTCAAATAAGCGTTCTATGGCTTTATTTCGCTTAGTTGCTTACTCTTGAGTAGAACTGCATGTTCACTCCCGAAATAAGCATCCTTGTAAGATGAGCCAAATTGAAGCAGAACAAGTTGTTGGAGTGTCAGAATGCATAGGTAGAAGTCAAATAAGCGTTTTATGGCTTTATTTCGCTTAGTTGCTTACTCTTGAGTAGAACTGCACGTTCACTCCAGAAATATGCATCTTTGTAAAATGAGCCAAATTGAAGCAGAACAAGTTGTTGGAGTGTCAGAATGCATAGATAGAAGTCAAATAAGCGTTCTATGGCTTTATTTCGCTTAGTTGCTTACTCTTGAGTAGAACTGCATGTTCACTCCAGAAATAAGCATCTTTGTAAAATGAGCCAAATTGAATCAGAACAAGTTGTTGGAGTGTCAGAATGCATAGATAGAAGTCATATAAGCGTTCTATGGCTTTATTTCGCTTAGTTGCTTACTCTTGAGTAGAACTGCATGTTCACTCCCGAAATAAGCATCTTTGTAAAATGAGCCGAATTGAAGCAGAAGAAGTTGTTGGAGTGTCAGAATGCATAGATAGAAGTCAAATAAGCGTTCTATGGCTTTATTTCGCTTAGTTGCTTACTCTTGAGTAGAACTGCACGTTCACTCCAGAAATAAGCATCTTTGTAAAATGAGCCAAATTGAAGCAGAACAAGTTGTTGGAGTGTCAGAATGCATAGGTTGAAGTCAAATAAGCGTTCTACGGCTTTATTTCGCTTAGTTGCTTACTCTTGCGTAGAACTGCATGTTCACTCCAGAAATAAGCATCTTTGTAAGATGAGCCAAATTGAAGCAGAACAAATTGTTGGAGTGTCAGAACGCATAGATAGAAGTCAAATAAGCGTTCTATGGCTTTATTTTGCTCAGTTGCTTACTCTTGAGTAGAACTGCACGTTCACTCTAGAAATATGCATCTTTGTAAAATGAGCCAAATTGAAGCAGAACAAGTTGTTGGAGTGTCAGAACGCATAGATAGAAGTCAAATAAGCGTTCTTTGGCTTTATTTTGCTCAGTTGCTTACTCTTGAGTAGAACTGCATGTTCACTCCAGAAATAAGCATCTTTGTAAAATGAACCAAATTGAAGCAGAACAAGTTGTTGGAGTGTCGGAACGCATAGATAGAAGTCAAATAAGCGTTCTACGGCTTTATTTCGCTTAGTTGCTTACTCTTGAGTAGAACTGCATCTTCACTCCAGAAATAAGCATCTTTGTAAAATGAACCAAATTGAAGCAGAACAAGTTGTTGGAGTGTCGGAACGCATAGATAGAAGTCAAATAAGCGTTCTACGGCTTTATTTCGCTTAGTTGCTTACTCTTGAGTAGAACTGCATCTTCACTCCAGAAATAAGCATCTTTGTAAAATGAACCAAATTGAAGCAGAACAAGTTGTTGGAGTGTCAGAATGCATAGATAGAAGTCAAATAAGCGTTCTATGGCTTTATTTCGCTTAGTTGCTTACTCTTGAGTAGAACTGCATGTTCACTCCAGAAATAAGCATCTTTGTAAAATGAGCCAAATTGAAGCAGAACAAGTTGTTGGAGTGTCAGAATGCATAGGTAGAAGTCAAATAAGCGTTCTACGGCTTTATTTCGCTTAGTTGCTTACTCTTGCGTAGAACTGCATGTTCACTCCAGAAATAAGCATCTTTGTAAGATGAGCCAAATTGAAGCAGAACAAATTGTTGGAGTGTCAGAACGCATAGATAGAAGTCAAATAAGCGTTCTATGGCTTTATTTTGCTCAGTTGCTTACTCTTGAGTAGAACTGCACGTTCACTCTAGAAATATGCATCTTTGTAAAATGAGCCAAATTGAAGCAGAACAAGTTGTTGGAGTGTCAGAATGCATAGATAGAAGTCAAATAAGCGTTCTATGGCTTTATTTCGCTTAGTTGCTTACTCTTGAGTAGAACTGCATCTTCACTCCAGAAATAAGCATCTTTGTAAAATGAGCCAAATTGAAGCAGAACAAGTTGTTGGAGTGTCAGAATGCATAGATAGAAGTCAAATAAGCGTTCTATGGCTTTATTTCGCTTAGTTGCTTACTCTTGAGTAGAACTGCATGTTCACTCCCGAAATAAGCATCTTTGTAAAATGAGCCAAATTGAAGCAGAACAAGTTGTTGGAGTGTCAGAATGCATAGGTAGAAGTCAAATAAGCGTTCTATGGCTTTATTTCGCTTAGTTGCTTACTCTTGAGTAGAACTGCATGTTCACTCCAGAAATAAGCATCTTTGTAAGATGAGCCAAATTGAAGCAGAACAAGTTGTTGGAGTGTCAGAATGCATAGATAGAAGTCAAGTAAGCGTTCTATGGCTTTATTTCGCTTAGTTGCTTACTCTTGAGTAGAACTGCATGTTCACTCCCGAAATAAGCATCTTTGTAAAATGAGCCGAATTGAAGCAGAACAAGTTGTTGGAGTGTCAGAATGCATAGATAGAAGTCAAATAAGCGTTCTATGGCTTTATTTCGCTTAGTTGCTTACTCTTGAGTAGAACTGCACGTTCACTCCGGAAATAAGCATCTTTGTAAAATGAGCCAAATTGAAGCAGAACAAGTTGTTGGAGTGTCAGAATGCATAGGTAGAAATCAAATAAGCGTTCTATGGCTTTATTTCGCTTAGTTGCTTACTCTTGAGTAGAACTGCATGTTCACTCCCGAAATAAGCATCTTTGTAAAATGAGCCAAATTGAAGCAGAACAAGTTGTTGGAGTGTCAGAATGCATAGATAGAAGTCAAATAAGCGTTCTATGGCTTTATTTCGCTTAGTTGCTTACTCTTGAGTAGAACTGCACGTTCACTCTAGAAATATGCATCTTTGTAAAATGAGCCAAATTGAAGCAGAACAAGTTGTTGGAGTGTCAGAATGCATAGGTAGAAGTCAAATAAGCGTTCTATGGCTTTATTTCGCTTAGTTGCTTACTCTTGAGTAGAACTGCATCTTCACTCCAGAAATAAGCATCTTTGTAAAATGAGCCAAATTGAAGCAGAACAAGTTGTTGGAGTGTCAGAATGCATAGATAGAAGTCAAATAAGCGTTCTATGGCTTTATTTCGCTTAGTTGCTTACTCTTGAGTAGAACTGCATGTTCACTCCCGAAATAAGCAACTTTGTAAAATGAGCCAAATTGAAGCAGAACAAGTTGTTGGAGTGTCAGAATGCATAGGTAGAAGTCAAATAAGCGTTCTATGGCTTTATTTCGCTTAGTTGCTTACTCTTGAGTAGAACTGCATGTTCACTCCAGAAATAAGCATCTTTGTAAGATGAGCCAAATTGAAGCAGAACAAGTTGTTGGAGTGTCAGAATGCATAGATAGAAGTCAAATAAGCGTTCTATGGCTTTATTTCGCTTAGTTGCTTACTCTTGAGTAGAACTGCATGTTCACTCCCGAAATAAGCATCTTTGTAAAATGAGCCGAATTGAAGCAGAACAAGTTGTTGGAGTGTCAGAATGCATAGATAGAAGTCAAATAAGCGTTCTATGGCTTTATTTTGCTCAGTTGCTTACTCTTGAGTAGAACTGCACGTTCACTCTAGAAATATGCATCTTTGTAAAATGAGCCAAATTGAAGCAGAACAAGTTGTTGGAGTGTCAGAATGCATAGGTAGAAGTCAAATAAGCGTTCTATGGCTTTATTTCGCTTAGTTGCTTACTCTTGAGTAGAACTGCATCTTCACTCCAGAAATAAGCATCTTTGTAAAATGAACCAAATTGAAGCAGAACAAGTTGTTGGAGTGTCAGAATGCATAGATAGAAGTCAAATAAGCGTTCTATGGCTTTATTTCGCTTAGTTGCTTACTCTTGAGTAGAACTG
The DNA here is from genome assembly GCF_965207765.1 of Zootoca vivipara. Lineage (NCBI taxonomy): Eukaryota > Metazoa > Chordata > Lepidosauria > Squamata > Lacertidae > Zootoca > Zootoca vivipara. The sequence goes on along the minus strand of NW_028291080.1, from coordinate 33,548 downwards.
CACGTTCACTCCAGAAATATGCATCTTTGTAAAATGAGCCAAATTGAAGCAGAACAAGTTGTTGGAGTGTCAGAATGCATAGATAGAAGTCAAATAAGCGTTCTATGGCTTTATTTCGCTTAGTTGCTTACTCTTGAGTAGAACTGCATGTTCACTCCAGAAATAAGCATCTTTGTAAGATGAGCCAAATTGAAGCAGAACAAGTTGTTGGAGTGTCAGAATGCATAGATAGAAGTCATTTAAGCGTTCTATGGCTTTATTTCGCTTAGTTGCTTACTCTTGAGTAGAACTGCATGTTCACTCCCGAAATAAGCATCTTTGTAAAATGAGCCGAATTGAAGCAGAACAAGTTGTTGGAGTGTCAGAATGCATAGATAGAAGTCATATAAGCGTTCTTTGGCTTTATTTTGCTCAGTTGCTTACTCTTGAGTAGAACTGCATGTTCACTCCCGAAATAAGCATCTTTGTAAAATGAGCCAAATTGAAGCAGAACAAGTTGTTGGAGTGTCAGAATGCATAGGTAGAAGTCAAATAAGCGTTCTATGGCTTTATTTCGCTTAGTTGCTTACTCTTGAGTAGAACTGCATGTTCACTCCAGAAATAAGCATCTTTGTAAGATGAGCCAAATTGAAGCAGAACAAGTTGTTGGAGTGTCAGAATGCATAGATAGAAGTCAAGTAAGCGTTCTATGGCTTTATTTCGCTTAGTTGCTTACTCTTGAGTAGAACTGCATGTTCACTCCCGAAATAAGCATCTTTGTAAAATGAGCTGAATTGAAGCAGAACAAGTTGTTGGAGTGTCAGAATGCATAGATAGAAGTCAAATAAGCGTTCTATGGCTTTATTTCGCTTAGTTGCTTACTCTTGAGTAGAACTGCACGTTCACTCCGGAAATAAGCATCTTTGTAAAATGAGCCAAATTGAAGCAGAACAAGTTGTTGGAGTGTCAGAATGCATAGGTAGAAATCAAATAAGCGTTCTATGGCTTTATTTCGCTTAGTTGCTTACTCTTGAGTAGAACTGCATGTTCACTCCCGAAATAAGCATCTTTGTAAAATGAGCCAAATTGAAGCAGAACAAGTTGTTGGAGTGTCAGAATGCATAGATAGAAGTCAAATAAGCGTTCTATGGCTTTATTTCGCTTAGTTGCTTACTCTTGAGTAGAACTGCACGTTCACTCTAGAAATATGCATCTTTGTAAAATGAGCCAAATTGAAGCAGAACAAGTTGTTGGAGTGTCAGAATGCATAGGTAGAAGTCAAATAAGCGTTCTATGGCTTTATTTCGCTTAGTTGCTTACTCTTGAGTAGAACTGCATCTTCACTCCAGAAATAAGCATCTTTGTAAAATGAGCCAAATTGAAGCAGAACAAGTTGTTGGAGTGTCAGAATGCATAGATAGAAGTCAAATAAGCGTTCTATGGCTTTATTTCGCTTAGTTGCTTACTCTTGAGTAGAACTGCATGTTCACTCCCGAAATAAGCAACTTTGTAAAATGAGCCAAATTGAAGCAGAACAAGTTGTTGGAGTGTCAGAATGCATAGGTAGAAGTCAAATAAGCGTTCTATGGCTTTATTTCGCTTAGTTGCTTACTCTTGAGTAGAACTGCATCTTCACTCCAGAAATAAGCATCTTTGTAAAATGAGCCGAATTGAAGCAGAACAAGTTGTTGGAGTGTCAGAATGCATAGATAGAAGTCAAATAAGCGTTCTATGGCTTTATTTCGCTTAGTTGCTTACTCTTGAGTAGAACTGCACGTTCACTCCGGAAATAAGCATCTTTGTAAAATGAGCCAAATTGAAGCAGAACAAGTTGTTGGAGTGTCAGAATGCATAGGTAGAAATCAAATAAGCGTTCTATGGCTTTATTTCGCTTAGTTGCTTACTCTTGAGTAGAACTGCATGTTCACTCCCGAAATAAGCATCTTTGTAAAATGAGCCAAATTGAAGCAGAACAAGTTGTTGGAGTGTCAGAATGCATAGATAGAAGTCAAATAAGCGTTCTATGGCTTTATTTCGCTTAGTTGCTTACTCTTGAGTAGAACTGCACGTTCACTCTAGAAATATGCATCTTTGTAAAATGAGCCAAATTGAAGCAGAACAAGTTGTTGGAGTGTCAGAATGCATAGGTAGAAGTCAAATAAGCGTTCTATGGCTTTATTTCGCTTAGTTGCTTACTCTTGAGTAGAACTGCATCTTCACTCCAGAAATAAGCATCTTTGTAAAATGAGCCAAATTGAAGCAGAACAAGTTGTTGGAGTGTCAGAATGCATAGATAGAAGTCAAATAAGCGTTCTATGGCTTTATTTCGCTTAGTTGCTTACTCTTGAGTAGAACTGCATGTTCACTCCCGAAATAAGCAACTTTGTAAAATGAGCCAAATTGAAGCAGAACAAGTTGTTGGAGTGTCAGAATGCATAGGTAGAAGTCAAATAAGCGTTCTATGGCTTTATTTCGCTTAGTTGCTTACTCTTGAGTAGAACTGCATGTTCACTCCAGAAATAAGCATCTTTGTAAGATGAGCCAAATTGAAGCAGAACAAGTTGTTGGAGTGTCAGAATGCATAGATAGAAGTCAAATAAGCGTTCTATGGCTTTATTTCGCTTAGTTGCTTACTCTTGAGTAGAACTGCATGTTCACTCCCGAAATAAGCATCTTTGTAAAATGAGCCGAATTGAAGCAGAACAAGTTGTTGGAGTGTCAGAATGCATAGATAGAAGTCAAATAAGCGTTCTATGGCTTTATTTTGCTCAGTTGCTTACTCTTGAGTAGAACTGCACGTTCACTCTAGAAATATGCATCTTTGTAAAATGAGCCAAATTGAAGCAGAACAAGTTGTTGGAGTGTCAGAATGCATAGGTAGAAGTCAAATAAGCGTTCTATGGCTTTATTTCGCTTAGTTGCTTACTCTTGAGTAGAACTGCATCTTCACTCCAGAAATAAGCATCTTTGTAAAATGAACCAAATTGAAGCAGAACAAGTTGTTGGAGTGTCAGAATGCATAGATAGAAGTCAAATAAGCGTTCTATGGCTTTATTTCGCTTAGTTGCTTACTCTTGAGTAGAACTGCACGTTCACTCCAGAAATATGCATCTTTGTAAAATGAGCCAAATTGAAGCAGAACAAGTTGTTGGAGTGTCAGAATGCATAGATAGAAGTCAAATAAGCGTTCTATGGCTTTATTTCGCTTAGTTGCTTACTCTTGAGTAGAACTGCATGTTCACTCCAGAAATAAGCATCTTTGTAAGATGAGCCAAATTGAAGCAGAACAAGTTGTTGGAGTGTCAGAATGCATAGATAGAAGTCATTTAAGCGTTCTATGGCTTTATTTCGCTTAGTTGCTTACTCTTGAGTAGAACTGCATGTTCACTCCCGAAATAAGCATCTTTGTAAAATGAGCCGAATTGAAGCAGAACAAGTTGTTGGAGTGTCAGAATGCATAGATAGAAGTCATATAAGCGTTCTTTGGCTTTATTTTGCTCAGTTGCTTACTCTTGAGTAGAACTGCATGTTCACTCCCGAAATAAGCATCTTTGTAAAATGAGCCAAATTGAAGCAGAACAAGTTGTTGGAGTGTCAGAATGCATAGGTAGAAGTCAAATAAGCGTTCTATGGCTTTATTTCGCTTAGTTGCTTACTCTTGAGTAGAACTGCATGTTCACTCCAGAAATAAGCATCTTTGTAAGATGAGCCAAATTGAAGCAGAACAAGTTGTTGGAGTGTCAGAATGCATAGATAGAAGTCAAGTAAGCGTTCTATGGCTTTATTTCGCTTAGTTGCTTACTCTTGAGTAGAACTGCATGTTCACTCCCGAAATAAGCATCTTTGTAAAATGAGCCGAATTGAAGCAGAACAAGTTGTTGGAGTGTCAGAATGCATAGATAGAAGTCAAATAAGCGTTCTATGGCTTTATTTCGCTTAGTTGCTTACTCTTGAGTAGAACTGCACGTTCACTCCGGAAATAAGCATCTTTGTAAAATGAGCCAAATTGAAGCAGAACAAGTTGTTGGAGTGTCAGAATGCATAGGTAGAAATCAAATAAGCGTTCTATGGCTTTATTTCGCTTAGTTGCTTACTCTTGAGTAGAACTGCATGTTCACTCCCGAAATAAGCATCTTTGTAAAATGAGCCAAATTGAAGCAGAACAAGTTGTTGGAGTGTCAGAATGCATAGATAGAAGTCAAATAAGCGTTCTATGGCTTTATTTCGCTTAGTTGCTTACTCTTGAGTAGAACTGCACGTTCACTCTAGAAATAAGCAACTTTGTAAAATGAGCCAAATTGAAGCAGAACAAGTTGTTGGAGTGTCAGAATGCATAGGTAGAAGTCAAATAAGCGTTCTATGGCTTTATTTCGCTTAGTTGCTTACTCTTGAGTAGAACTGCATGTTCACTCCCGAAATAAGCATCTTTGTAAAATGAGCCGAATTGAAGCAGAACAAGTTGTTGGAGTGTCAGAATGCATAGATAGAAGTCAAATAAGCGTTCTATGGCTTTATTTTGCTCAGTTGCTTACTCTTGAGTAGAACTGCACGTTCACTCTAGAAATATGCATCTTTGTAAAATGAGCCAAATTGAAGCAGAACAAGTTGTTGGAGTGTCAGAATGCATAGGTAGAAGTCAAATAAGCGTTCTATGGCTTTATTTCGCTTAGTTGCTTACTCTTGAGTAGAACTGCATCTTCACTCCAGAAATAAGCATCTTTGTAAAATGAACCAAATTGAAGCAGAACAAGTTGTTGGAGTGTCAGAATGCATAGATAGAAGTCAAATAAGCGTTCTATGGCTTTATTTCGCTTAGTTGCTTACTCTTGAGTAGAACTGCACGTTCACTCCAGAAATATGCATCTTTGTAAAATGAGCCAAATTGAAGCAGAACAAGTTGTTGGAGTGTCAGAATGCATAGATAGAAGTCAAATAAGCGTTCTATGGCTTTATTTCGCTTAGTTGCTTACTCTTGAGTAGAACTGCATGTTCACTCCAGAAATAAGCATCTTTGTAAGATGAGCCAAATTGAAGCAGAACAAGTTGTTGGAGTGTCAGAATGCATAGATAGAAGTCATTTAAGCGTTCTATGGCTTTATTTCGCTTAGTTGCTTACTCTTGAGTAGAACTGCATGTTCACTCCCGAAATAAGCATCTTTGTAAAATGAGCCGAATTGAAGCAGAACAAGTTGTTGGAGTGTCAGAATGCATAGATAGAAGTCAAATAAGCGTTCTATGGCTTTATTTCGCTTAGTTGCTTACTCTTGAGTAGAACTGCATGTTCACTCCCGAAATAAGCATCTTTGTAAAATGAGCCAAATTGAAGCAGAACAAGTTGTTGGAGTGTCGGAACGCATAGATAGAAGTCAAATAAGCGTTCTATGGCTTTATTTCGCTTAGTTGCTTACTCTTGAGTAGAACTGCATGTTCACTCCAGAAATATGCATCTTTGTAAAATGAGCCAAATTGAAGCAGAACAAGTTGTTGGAGTGTCAGAACGCATAGATAGAAGTCATATAAGCGTTCTTTGGCTTTATTTTGCTCAGTTGCTTACTCTTGAGTAGAACTGCATGTTCACTCCCGAAATAAGCATCTTTGTAAAATGAGCCAAATTGAAGCAGAACAAGTTGTTGGAGTGTCAGAATGCATAGGTAGTAGTCAAATAAGCGTTCTATGGCTTTATTTCGCTTAGTTGCTTACTCTTGAGTAGAACTGCATCTTCACTCCCGAAATATGCATCTTTGTAAAATGAGCCAAATTGAAGCAGAACAAGTTGTTGGAGTGTCAGAATGCATAGGTAGAAGTCAAATAAGCGTTCTATGGCTTTATTTCGCTTAGTTGCTTACTCTTGAGTAGAACTGCATGTTCACTCCCGAAATAAGCATCCTTGTAAGATGAGCCAAATTGAAGCAGAACAAGTTGTTGGAGTGTCAGAATGCATAGGTAGAAGTCAAATAAGCGTTTTATGGCTTTATTTCGCTTAGTTGCTTACTCTTGAGTAGAACTGCACGTTCACTCCAGAAATATGCATCTTTGTAAAATGAGCCAAATTGAAGCAGAACAAGTTGTTGGAGTGTCAGAATGCATAGATAGAAGTCAAATAAGCGTTCTATGGCTTTATTTCGCTTAGTTGCTTACTCTTGAGTAGAACTGCATGTTCACTCCAGAAATAAGCATCTTTGTAAAATGAGCCAAATTGAATCAGAACAAGTTGTTGGAGTGTCAGAATGCATAGATAGAAGTCATATAAGCGTTCTATGGCTTTATTTCGCTTAGTTGCTTACTCTTGAGTAGAACTGCATGTTCACTCCCGAAATAAGCATCTTTGTAAAATGAGCCGAATTGAAGCAGAAGAAGTTGTTGGAGTGTCAGAATGCATAGATAGAAGGCAAATAAGCGTTCTATGGCTTTATTTCGCTTAGTTGCTTACTCTTGAGTAGAACTGCACGTTCACTCCAGAAATAAGCATCTTTGTAAAATGAGCCAAATTGAAGCAGAACAAGTTGTTGGAGTGTCAGAATGCATAGGTTGAAGTCAAATAAGCGTTCTACGGCTTTATTTCGCTTAGTTGCTTACTCTTGCGTAGAACTGCATGTTCACTCCAGAAATAAGCATCTTTGTAAGATGAGCCAAATTGAAGCAGAACAAATTGTTGGAGTGTCAGAACGCATAGATAGAAGTCAAATAAGCGTTCTATGGCTTTATTTTGCTCAGTTGCTTACTCTTGAGTAGAACTGCACGTTCACTCTAGAAATATGCATCTTTGTAAAATGAGCCAAATTGAAGCAGAACAAGTTGTTGGAGTGTCAGAACGCATAGATAGAAGTCAAATAAGCGTTCTTTGGCTTTATTTTGCTCAGTTGCTTACTCTTGAGTAGAACTGCATGTTCACTCCAGAAATAAGCATCTTTGTAAGATGAGCCAAATTGAAGCAGAACAAGTTGTTGGAGTGTCAGAATGCATAGGTAGAAGTCAAAGAAGCGTTCTATGGCTTTATTTCGCTTAGTTGCTTACTCTTGAGTAGAACTGCATGTTCACTCCAGAAATAAGCATCTTTGTAAGATGAGCCAAATTGAAGCAGAACAAGTTGTTGGAGTGTCAGAATGCCTAGGTAGAAGTCAAATAAGCGTTCTATGGCTTTATTTCGCTTAGTTGCTTACTCTTGAGTAGAACTGCATGTTCAATCCAGAAATAAGCATCTTTGTAAGATGAGCCAAATTGAAGCAGAACAAGTTGTTGGAGTGTCAGAATGCATAGATAGAAGTCATATAAGCGTTCTATGGCTTTATTTCGCTTAGTTGCTTACTCTTGAGTAGAACTGCATGTTCACTCCCGAAATAAGCATCTTTGTAAAATGAGCCGAATTGAAGCAGAACAAGTTGTTGGAGTGTCAGAATGCATAGATAGAAGTCAAATAAGCGTTCTATGGCTTTATTTCGCTTAGTTGCTTACTCTTGAGTAGAACTGCACGTTCACTCCAGAAATATGCATCTTTGTAAAATGAGCCAAATTGAAGCAGAACAAGTTGTTGGAGTGTCAGAATGCATAGATAGAAGTCAAATAAGCGTTCTACGGCTTTATTTCGCTTAGTTGCTTACTCTTGAGTAGAACTGCATGTTCACTCCAGAAATAAGCATCTTTGTAAAATGAGCCGAATTGAAGCAGAACAAGTTGTTTGAGTGTCAGAATGCATAGATAGCAGTCAAATAAGCATTCTATGGCTTTATTTCGCTTAGTTGCTTACTCTTGAGTAGAACTGCATGTTCACTCCCGAAATAAGCATCTTTGTAAAATGAGCCAAATTGAAGCAGAACAAGTTGTTGGAGTGTCGGAACGCATAGATAGAGGTCAAATAAGCGTTCTATGGCTTTATTTCGCTTAGTTGCTTACTCTTGAGTAGAACTGCATGTTCACTCCAGAAATATGCATCTTTGTAAAATGAGCCAAATTGAAGCAGAACAAGTTGTTGGAGTGTCAGAACGCATAGATAGAAGTCAAATAAGCGTTCTTTGGCTTTATTTTGCTCAGTTGCTTACTCTTGAGTAGAACTGCATGTTCACTCCAGAAATAAGCATCTTTGTAAGATGAGCCAAATTGAAGCAGAAGAAGTTGTTGGAGTGTCAGAATGCACATTTAGTAGTCAAATAAGCGTTCTATGGCTTTATTTCGCTTAGTTGCTTACTCTTGAGTAGAACTGCATCTTCACTCCCGAAATATGCATCTTTGTAAAATGAGCCAAATTGAAGCAGAACAAGTTGTTGGAGTGTCAGAATGCATAGGTAGAAGTCAAATAAGCGTTCTATGGCTTTATTTCGCTTAGTTGCTTACTCTTGAGTAGAACTGCACGTTCACTCCAGAAATAAGCATCTTTGTAAAATGAGCCAAATTGAAGCAGAACAAGTTGTTGGAGTGTCAGAATGCATAGGTAGAAGTCAAATAAGCGTTCTATGGCTTTATTTCGCTTAGTTGCTTACTCTTGAGTAGAACTGCATGTTCACTCCCGAAATAAGCATCCTTGTAAGATGAGCCAAATTGAAGCAGAACAAGTTGTTGGAGTGTCAGAATGCATAGGTAGAAGTCAAATAAGCGTTCTATGGCTTTATTTCGCTTAGTTGCTTACTCTTGAGTAGAACTGCACGTTCACTCCAGAAATAAGCATCTTTGTAAAATGAGCCAAATTGAAGCAGAACAAGTTGTTGGAGTGTCAGAATGCATAGATAGAAGTCAAATAAGCGTTCTATGGCTTTATTTCGCTTAGTTGCTTACTCTTGAGTAGAACTGCATCTTCACTCCCGAAATAAGCATCTTTGTAAAATGAGCCGAATTGAAGCAGAACAAGTTGTTGGAGTGTCAGAATGCATAGGTAGAAGTCAAATAAGCGTTTTATGGCTTTATTTCGCTTAGTTGCTTACTCTTGAGTAGAACTGCATGTTCACTCCAGAAATAAGCATCTTTGTAAAATGAGCCGAATTGAATCAGAACAAGTTGTTGGAGTGTCAGAATGCATAGATAGAAGTCATATAAGCATTCTATGACTTTATTTCGCTTAGTTGCTTACTCTTGAGTAGAACTGCATGTTCACTCCCGAAATAAGCATCTTTGTAAAATGAGCCGAATTGAAGCAGAAGAAGTTGTTGGAGTGTCAGAATGCATAGATAGAAGTCAAATAAGCGTTCTATGGCTTTATTTCGCTTAGTTGCTTACTCTTGAGTAGAACTGCATGTTCACTCCAGAAATAAGCATCTTTGTAAGATGAGCCAAATTGAAGCAGAAGAAGTTGTTGGAGTGTCAGAATGCATAGGTAGTAGTCAAATAAGCGTTCTATGGCTTTATTTCGCTTAGTTGCTTACTCTTGAGTAGAACTGCATCTTCACTCCCGAAATATGCATCTTTGTAAAATGAGCCAAATTGAAGCAGAACAAGTTGTTGGAGTGTCAGAATGCATAGGTAGAAGTCAAATAAGCGTTCTATGGCTTTATTTCGCTTAGTTGCTTACTCTTGAGTAGAACTGCATGTTCACTCCCGAAATAAGCATCTTTGTAAAATGAGCCGAATTGAAGCAGAAGAAGTTGTTGGAGTGTCAGAATGCATAGATAGAAGTCAAATAAGCGTTCTATGGCTTTATTTCGCTTAGTTGCTTACTCTTGAGTAGAACTGCATGTTCACTCCAGAAATAAGCATCTTTGTAAGATGAGCCAAATTGAAGCAGAAGAAGTTGTTGGAGTGTCAGAATGCATAGGTAGTAGTCAAATAAGCGTTCTATGGCTTTATTTCGCTTAGTTGCTTACTCTTGAGTAGAACTGCATCTTCACTCCCGAAATATGCATCTTTGTAAAATGAGCCAAATTGAAGCAGAACAAGTTGTTGGAGTGTCAGAATGCATAGGTAGAAGTCAAATAAGCGTTCTATGGCTTTATTTCGCTTAGTTGCTTACTCTTGAGTAGAACTGCACGTTCACTCCAGAAATAAGCATCTTTGTAAAATGAGCCAAATTGAAGCAGAACAAGTTGTTGGAGTGTCAGAATGCATAGGTAGAAGTCAAATAAGCGTTCTATGGCTTTATTTCGCTTAGTTGCTTACTCTTGAGTAGAACTGCATGTTCACTCCAGAAATAAGCATCTTTGTAAGATGAGCCAAATTGAAGCAGAACAAGTTGTTGGAGTGTCAGAATGCATAGGTAGAAGTCAAAGAAGCGTTCTATGGCTTTATTTCGCTTAGTTGCTTACTCTTGAGTAGAACTGCATGTTCACTCCAGAAATAAGCATCTTTGTAAAATGAGCCAAATTGAAGCAGAACAAGTTGTTGGAGTGTCAGAATGCATAGGTAGTAGTCAAATAAGCGTTCTATGGCTTTATTTCGCTTAGTTGCTTACTCTTGAGTAGAACTGCATCTTCACTCCCGAAATATGCATCTTTGTAAAATGAGCCAAATTGAAGCAGAACAAGTTGTTGGAGTGTCAGAATGCATAGGTAGAAGTCAAATAAGCGTTCTATGGCTTTATTTCGCTTAGTTGCTTACTCTTGAGTAGAACTGCATGTTCACTCCCGAAATAAGCATCCTTGTAAGATGAGCCAAATTGAAGCAGAACAAGTTGTTGGAGTGTCAGAATGCATAGGTAGAAGTCAAATAAGCGTTTTATGGCTTTATTTCGCTTAGTTGCTTACTCTTGAGTAGAACTGCACGTTCACTCCAGAAATATGCATCTTTGTAAAATGAGCCAAATTGAAGCAGAACAAGTTGTTGGAGTGTCAGAATGCATAGATAGAAGTCAAATAAGCGTTCTATGGCTTTATTTCGCTTAGTTGCTTACTCTTGAGTAGAACTGCATGTTCACTCCAGAAATAAGCATCTTTGTAAAATGAGCCAAATTGAAGCAGAACAAGTTGTTGGAGTGTCAGAATGCATAGATAGAAGTCAAATAAGCGTTCTATGGCTTTATTTCGCTTAGTTGCTTACTCTTGAGTAGAACTGCATCTTCACTCCCGAAATAAGCATCTTTGTAAAATGAGCCGAATTGAAGCAGAACAAGTTGTTGGAGTGTCAGAATGCATAGGTAGAAGTCAAATAAGCGTTTTATGGCTTTATTTCGCTTAGTTGCTTACTCTTGAGTAGAACTGCATGTTCACTCCAGAAATAAGCATCTTTGTAAAATGAGCCGAATTGAATCAGAACAAGTTGTTGGAGTGTCAGAATGCATAGATAGAAGTCATATAAGCGTTCTATGGCTTTATTTCGCTTAGTTGCTTACTCTTGAGTAGAACTGCATGTTCACTCCCGAAATAAGCATCTTTGTAAGATGAGCCGAATTGAAGCAGAAGAAGTTGTTGGAGTGTCAGAATGCATAGATAGAAGTCAAATAAGCGTTCTATGGCTTTATTTCGCTTAGTTGCTTACTCTTGAGTAGAACTGCACGTTCACTCCAGAAATAAGCATCTTTGTAAAATGAGCCAAATTGAAGCAGAACAAGTTGTTGGAGTGTCAGAATGCATAGGTTGAAGTCAAATAAGCGTTCTACGGCTTTATTTCGCTTAGTTGCTTACTCTTGCGTAGAACTGCATGTTCACTCCAGAAATAAGCATCTTTGTAAGATGAGCCAAATTGAAGCAGAACAAATTGTTGGAGTGTCAGAACGCATAGATAGAAGTCAAATAAGCGTTCTATGGCTTTATTTTGCTCAGTTGCTTACTCTTGAGTAGAACTGCACGTTCACTCCAGAAATATGCATCTTTGTAAAATGAGCCAAATTGAAGCAGAACAAGTTGTTGGAGTGTCAGAATGCATAGATAGAAGTCAAATAAGCGTTCTATGGCTTTATTTCGCTTAGTTGCTTACTCTTGAGTAGAACTGCATGTTCACTCCAGAAATAAGCATCTTTGTAAAATGAGCCAAATTGAAGCAGAACAAGTTGTTGGAGTGTCAGAATGCATAGATAGAAGTCAAATAAGCGTTCTATGGCTTTATTTCGCTTAGTTGCTTACTCTTGAGTAGAACTGCATCTTCACTCCCGAAATAAGCATCTTTGTAAAATGAGCCGAATTGAAGCAGAACAAGTTGTTGGAGTGTCAGAATGCATAGGTAGAAGTCAAATAAGCGTTTTATGGCTTTATTTCGCTTAGTTGCTTACTCTTGAGTAGAACTGCATGTTCACTCCAGAAATAAGCATCTTTGTAAAATGAGCCGAATTGAATCAGAACAAGTTGTTGGAGTGTCAGAATGCATAGATAGAAGTCATATAAGCGTTCTATGGCTTTATTTCGCTTAGTTGCTTACTCTTGAGTAGAACTGCATGTTCACTCCCGAAATAAGCATCTTTGTAAAATGAGCCGAATTGAAGCAGAAGAAGTTGTTGGAGTGTCAGAATGCATAGATAGAAGTCAAATAAGCGTTCTATGGCTTTATTTCGCTTAGTTGCTTACTCTTGAGTAGAACTGCACGTTCACTCCAGAAATAAGCATCTTTGTAAAATGAGCCAAATTGAAGCAGAACAAGTTGTTGGAGTGTCAGAATGCATAGGTTGAAGTCAAATAAGCGTTCTACGGCTTTATTTCGCTTAGTTGCTTACTCTTGCGTAGAACTGCATGTTCACTCCAGAAATAAGCATCTTTGTAAGATGAGCCAAATTGAAGCAGAACAAATTGTTGGAGTGTCAGAACGCATAGATAGAAGTCAAATAAGCGTTCTATGGCTTTATTTTGCTCAGTTGCTTACTCTTGAGTAGAACTGCACGTTCACTCTAGAAATATGCATCTTTGTAAAATGAGCCAAATTGAAGCAGAACAAGTTGTTGGAGTGTCAGAACGCATAGATAGAAGTCAAATAAGCGTTCTTTGGCTTTATTTTGCTCAGTTGCTTACTCTTGAGTAGAACTGCATGTTCACTCCAGAAATAAGCATCTTTGTAAGATGAGCCAAATTGAAGCAGAACAAGTTGTTGGAGTGTCAGAATGCATAGGTAGAAGTCAAAGAAGCGTTCTATGGCTTTATTTCGCTTAGTTGCTTACTCTTGAGTAGAACTGCATGTTCACTCCAGAAATAAGCATCTTTGTAAGATGAGCCAAATTGAAGCAGAACAAGTTGTTGGAGTGTCAGAATGCCTAGGTAGAAGTCAAATAAGCGTTCTATGGCTTTATTTCGCTTAGTTGCTTACTCTTGAGTAGAACTGCATGTTCAATCCAGAAATAAGCATCTTTGTAAGATGAGCCAAATTGAAGCAGAACAAGTTGTTGGAGTGTCAGAATGCATAGATAGAAGTCATATAAGCGTTCTATGGCTTTATTTCGCTTAGTTGCTTACTCTTGAGTAGAACTGCATGTTCACTCCCGAAATAAGCATCTTTGTAAAATGAGCCGAATTGAAGCAGAACAAGTTGTTGGAGTGTCAGAACGCATAGATAGAAGTCATATAAGCGTTCTTTGGCTTTATTTTGCTCAGTTGCTTACTCTTGAGTAGAACTGCATGTTCACTCCCGAAATAAGCATCTTTGTAAAATGAGCCAAATTGAAGCAGAACAAGTTGTTGGAGTGTCAGAATGCATAGGTAGTAGTCAAATAAGCGTTCTATGGCTTTATTTCGCTTAGTTGCTTACTCTTGAGTAGAACTGCATGTTCACTCCAGAAATAAGCATCTTTGTAAAATGAGCCAAATTGAAGCAGAACAAGTTGTTGGAGTGTCAGAATGCATAGATAGAAGTCAAATAAGCGTTCTATGGCTTTATTTCGCTTAGTTGCTTACTCTTGAGTAGAACTGCATCTTCACTCCCGAAATAAGCATCTTTGTAAAATGAGCCGAATTGAAGCAGAACAAGTTGTTGGAGTGTCAGAATGCATAGGTAGAAGTCAAATAAGCGTTTTATGGCTTTATTTCGCTTAGTTGCTTACTCTTGAGTAGAACTGCATGTTCACTCCAGAAATAAGCATCTTTGTAAAATGAGCCGAATTGAATCAGAACAAGTTGTTGGAGTGTCAGAATGCATAGATAGAAGTCATATAAGCGTTCTATGGCTTTATTTCGCTTAGTTGCTTACTCTTGAGTAGAACTGCATGTTCACTCCCGAAATAAGCATCTTTGTAAAATGAGCCGAATTGAAGCAGAAGAAGTTGTTGGAGTGTCAGAATGCATAGATAGAAGTCAAATAAGCGTTCTATGGCTTTATTTCGCTTAGTTGCTTACTCTTGAGTAGAACTGCACGTTCACTCCAGAAATAAGCATCTTTGTAAAATGAGCCAAATTGAAGCAGAACAAGTTGTTGGAGTGTCAGAATGCATAGGTTGAAGTCAAATAAGCGTTCTACGGCTTTATTTCGCTTAGTTGCTTACTCTTGCGTAGAACTGCATGTTCACTCCAGAAATAAGCATCTTTGTAAGATGAGCCAAATTGAAGCAGAACAAATTGTTGGAGTGTCAGAACGCATAGATAGAAGTCAAATAAGCGTTCTATGGCTTTATTTTGCTCAGTTGCTTACTCTTGAGTAGAACTGCACGTTCACTCTAGAAATATGCATCTTTGTAAAATGAGCCAAATTGAAGCAGAACAAGTTGTTGGAGTGTCAGAACGCATAGATAGAAGTCAAATAAGCGTTCTTTGGCTTTATTTTGCTCAGTTGCTTACTCTTGAGTAGAACTGCATGTTCACTCCAGAAATAAGCATCTTTGTAAGATGAGCCAAATTGAAGCAGAACAAGTTGTTGGAGTGTCAGAATGCATAGGTAGAAGTCAAAGAAGCGTTCTATGGCTTTATTTCGCTTAGTTGCTTACTCTTGAGTAGAACTGCATGTTCACTCCAGAAATAAGCATCTTTGTAAGATGAGCCAAATTGAAGCAGAACAAGTTGTTGGAGTGTCAGAATGCCTAGGTAGAAGTCAAATAAGCGTTCTATGGCTTTATTTCGCTTAGTTGCTTACTCTTGAGTAGAACTGCATGTTCAATCCAGAAATAAGCATCTTTGTAAGATGAGCCAAATTGAAGCAGAACAAGTTGTTGGAGTGTCAGAATGCATAGATAGAAGTCATATAAGCGTTCTATGGCTTTATTTCGCTTAGTTGCTTACTCTTGAGTAGAACTGCATGTTCACTCCCGAAATAAGCATCTTTGTAAAATGAGCCGAATTGAAGCAGAACAAGTTGTTGGAGTGTCAGAATGCATAGATAGAAGTCAAATAAGCGTTCTATGGCTTTATTTCGCTTAGTTGCTTACTCTTGAGTAGAACTGCACGTTCACTCCAGAAATATGCATCTTTGTAAAATGAGCCAAATTGAAGCAGAACAAGTTGTTGGAGTGTCAGAATGCATAGATAGAAGTCAAATAAGCGTTCTACGGCTTTATTTCGCTTAGTTGCTTACTCTTGAGTAGAACTGCATGTTCACTCCAGAAATAAGCATCTTTGTAAAATGAGCCGAATTGAAGCAGAACAAGTTGTTTGAGTGTCAGAATGCATAGATAGCAGTCAAATAAGCATTCTATGGCTTTATTTCGCTTAGTTGCTTACTCTTGAGTAGAACTGCATGTTCACTCCCGAAATAAGCATCTTTGTAAAATGAGCCAAATTGAAGCAGAACAAGTTGTTGGAGTGTCGGAACGCATAGATAGAGGTCAAATAAGCGTTCTATGGCTTTATTTCGCTTAGTTGCTTACTCTTGAGTAGAACTGCATGTTCACTCCAGAAATATGCATCTTTGTAAAATGAGCCAAATTGAAGCAGAACAAGTTGTTGGAGTGTCAGAACGCATAGATAGAAGTCAAATAAGCGTTCTTTGGCTTTATTTTGCTCAGTTGCTTACTCTTGAGTAGAACTGCATGTTCACTCCAGAAATAAGCATCTTTGTAAGAGGAGCCAAATTGAAGCAGAAGAAGTTGTTGGAGTGTCAGAATGCATAGGTAGTAGTCAAATAAGCGTTCTATGGCTTTATTTCGCTTAGTTGCTTACTCTTGAGTAGAACTGCATCTTCACTCCCGAAATATGCATCTTTGTAAAATGAGCCAAATTGAAGCAGAACAAGTTGTTGGAGTGTCAGAATGCATAGGTAGAAGTCAAATAAGCGTTCTATGGCTTTATTTCGCTTAGTTGCTTACTCTTGAGTAGAACTGCACGTTCACTCCAGAAATAAGCATCTTTGTAAAATGAGCCAAATTGAAGCAGAACAAGTTGTTGGAGTGTCAGAATGCATAGGTAGAAGTCAAATAAGCGTTCTATGGCTTTATTTCGCTTAGTTGCTTACTCTTGAGTAGAACTGCATGTTCACTCCCGAAATAAGCATCCTTGTAAGATGAGCCAAATTGAAGCAGAACAAGTTGTTGGAGTGTCAGAATGCATAGGTAGAAGTCAAATAAGCGTTCTATGGCTTTATTTCGCTTAGTTGCTTACTCTTGAGTAGAACTGCACGTTCACTCCAGAAATAAGCATCTTTGTAAAATGAGCCAAATTGAAGCAGAACAAGTTGTTGGAGTGTCAGAATGCATAGATAGAAGTCAAATAAGCGTTCTATGGCTTTATTTCGCTTAGTTGCTTACTCTTGAGTAGAACTGCATCTTCACTCCCGAAATAAGCATCTTTGTAAAATGAGCCGAATTGAAGCAGAACAAGTTGTTGGAGTGTCAGAATGCATAGGTAGAAGTCAAATAAGCGTTTTATGGCTTTATTTCGCTTAGTTGCTTACTCTTGAGTAGAACTGCATGTTCACTCCAGAAATAAGCATCTTTGTAAAATGAGCCGAATTGAATCAGAACAAGTTGTTGGAGTGTCAGAATGCATAGATAGAAGTCATATAAGCATTCTATGACTTTATTTCGCTTAGTTGCTTACTCTTGAGTAGAACTGCATGTTCACTCCCGAAATAAGCATCTTTGTAAAATGAGCCGAATTGAAGCAGAAGAAGTTGTTGGAGTGTCAGAATGCATAGATAGAAGTCAAATAAGCGTTCTATGGCTTTATTTCGCTTAGTTGCTTACTCTTGAGTAGAACTGCATGTTCACTCCAGAAATAAGCATCTTTGTAAGATGAGCCAAATTGAAGCAGAAGTTGTTGGAGTGTCAGAATGCATAGGTAGTAGTCAAATAAGCGTTCTATGGCTTTATTTCGCTTAGTTGCTTACTCTTGAGTAGAACTGCATCTTCACTCCCGAAATATGCATCTTTGTAAAATGAGCCAAATTGAAGCAGAACAAGTTGTTGGAGTGTCAGAATGCATAGGTAGAAGTCAAATAAGCGTTCTATGGCTTTATTTCGCTTAGTTGCTTACTCTTGAGTAGAACTGCACGTTCACTCCAGAAATAAGCATCTTTGTAAAATGAGCCAAATTGAAGCAGAACAAGTTGTTGGAGTGTCAGAATGCATAGGTAGAAGTCAAATAAGCGTTCTATGGCTTTATTTCGCTTAGTTGCTTACTCTTGAGTAGAACTGCATGTTCACTCCAGAAATAAGCATCTTTGTAAGATGAGCCAAATTGAAGCAGAACAAGTTGTTGGAGTGTCAGAATGCATAGGTAGAAGTCAAAGAAGCGTTCTATGGCTTTATTTCGCTTAGTTGCTTACTCTTGAGTAGAACTGCATCTTCACTCCCGAAATATGCATCTTTGTAAAATGAGCCAAATTGAAGCAGAACAAGTTGTTGGAGTGTCAGAATGCATAGGTAGAAGTCAAATAAGCGTTCTATGGCTTTATTTCGCTTAGTTGCTTACTCTTGAGTAGAACTGCACGTTCACTCCAGAAATAAGCATCTTTGTAAAATGAGCCAAATTGAAGCAGAACAAGTTGTTGGAGTGTCAGAATGCATAGGTAGAAGTCAAATAAGCGTTCTATGGCTTTATTTCGCTTAGTTGCTTACTCTTGAGTAGAACTGCATGTTCACTCCAGAAATAAGCATCTTTGTAAGATGAGCCAAATTGAAGCAGAAGAAGTTGTTGGAGTGTCAGAATGCATAGGTAGTAGTCAAATAAGCGTTCTATGGCTTTATTTCGCTTAGTTGCTTACTCTTGAGTAGAACTGCATCTTCACTCCCGAAATATGCATCTTTGTAAAATGAGCCAAATTGAAGCAGAACAAGTTGTTGGAGTGTCAGAATGCATAGGTAGAAGTCAAATAAGCGTTCTATGGCTTTATTTCGCTTAGTTGCTTACTCTTGAGTAGAACTGCACGTTCACTCCAGAAATAAGCATCTTTGTAAAATGAGCCAAATTGAAGCAGAACAAGTTGTTGGAGTGTCAGAATGCATAGGTAGAAGTCAAATAAGCGTTCTATGGCTTTATTTCGCTTAGTTGCTTACTCTTGAGTAGAACTGCATGTTCACTCCAGAAATAAGCATCTTTGTAAGATGAGCCAAATTGAAGCAGAAGAAGTTGTTGGAGTGTCAGAATGCATAGGTAGTAGTCAAATAAGCGTTCTATGGCTTTATTTCGCTTAGTTGCTTACTCTTGAGTAGAACTGCATCTTCACTCCCGAAATATGCATCTTTGTAAAATGAGCCAAATTGAAGCAGAACAAGTTGTTGGAGTGTCAGAATGCATAGGTAGAAGTCAAATAAGCGTTCTATGGCTTTATTTCGCTTAGTTGCTTACTCTTGAGTAGAACTGCACGTTCACTCCAGAAATAAGCATCTTTGTAAAATGAGCCAAATTGAAGCAGAACAAGTTGTTGGAGTGTCAGAATGCATAGGTAGAAGTCAAATAAGCGTTCTATGGCTTTATTTCGCTTAGTTGCTTACTCTTGAGTAGAACTGCATGTTCACTCCAGAAATAAGCATCTTTGTAAGATGAGCCAAATTGAAGCAGAACAAGTTGTTGGAGTGTCAGAATGCATAGGTAGAAGTCAAAGAAGCGTTCTATGGCTTTATTTCGCTTAGTTGCTTACTCTTGAGTAGAACTGCATGTTCACTCCAGAAATAAGCATCTTTGTAAGATGAGCCAAATTGAAGCAGAACAAGTTGTTGGAGTGTCAGAATGCCTAGGTAGAAGTCAAATAAGCGTTCTATGGCTTTATTTCGCTTAGTTGCTTACTCTTGAGTAGAACTGCATGTTCAATCCAGAAATAAGCATCTTTGTAAGATGAGCCAAATTGAAGCAGAACAAGTTGTTGGAGTGTCAGAATGCATAGATAGAAGTCATATAAGCGTTCTATGGCTTTATTTCGCTTAGTTGCTTACTCTTGAGTAGAACTGCATGTTCACTCCCGAAATAAGCATCTTTGTAAAATGAGCCGAATTGAAGCAGAACAAGTTGTTGGAGTGTCAGAATGCATAGATAGAAGTCAAATAAGCGTTCTATGGCTTTATTTCGCTTAGTTGCTTACTCTTGAGTAGAACTGCACGTTCACTCCAGAAATATGCATCTTTGTAAAATGAGCCAAATTGAAGCAGAACAAGTTGTTGGAGTGTCAGAATGCATAGATAGAAGTCAAATAAGCGTTCTACGGCTTTATTTCGCTTAGTTGCTTACTCTTGAGTAGAACTGCATGTTCACTCCAGAAATAAGCATCTTTGTAAAATGAGCCGAATTGAATCAGAACAAGTTGTTGGAGTGTCAGAATGCATAGATAGAAGTCATATAAGCATTCTATGGCTTTATTTCGCTTAGTTGCTTACTCTTGAGTAGAACTGCATGTTCACTCCCGAAATAAGCATCTTTGTAAAATGAGCCGAATTGAAGCAGAAGAAGTTGTTGGAGTGTCAGAATGCATAGATAGAAGTCAAATAAGCGTTCTATGGCTTTATTTCGCTTAGTTGCTTACTCTTGAGTAGAACTGCATGTTCACTCCAGAAATAAGCATCTTTGTAAGATGAGCCAAATTGAAGCAGAAGAAGTTGTTGGAGTGTCAGAATGCATAGGTAGTAGTCAAATAAGCGTTCTATGGCTTTATTTCGCTTAGTTGCTTACTCTTGAGTAGAACTGCATCTTCACTCCCGAAATATGCATCTTTGTAAAATGAGCCAAATTGAAGCAGAACAAGTTGTTGGAGTGTCAGAATGCATAGGTAGAAGTCAAATAAGCGTTCTATGGCTTTATTTCGCTTAGTTGCTTACTCTTGAGTAGAACTGCACGTTCACTCCAGAAATAAGCATCTTTGTAAAATGAGCCAAATTGAAGCAGAACAAGTTGTTGGAGTGTCAGAATGCATAGGTAGAAGTCAAATAAGCGTTCTATGGCTTTATTTCGCTTAGTTGCTTACTCTTGAGTAGAACTGCATGTTCACTCCCGAAATAAGCATCCTTGTAAGATGAGCCAAATTGAAGCAGAACAAGTTGTTGGAGTGTCAGAATGCATAGGTAGAAGTCAAATAAGCGTTCTATGGCTTTATTTCGCTTAGTTGCTTACTCTTGAGTAGAACTGCACGTTCACTCCAGAAATATGCATCTTTGTAAAATGAGCCAAATTGAAGCAGAACAAGTTGTTGGAGTGTCAGAATGCATAGATAGAAGTCAAATAAGCGTTCTATGGCTTTATTTCGCTTAGTTGCTTACTCTTGAGTAGAACTGCACGTTCACTCCAGAAATAAGCATCTTTGTAAAATGAGCCAAATTGAAGCAGAACAAGTTGTTGGAGTGTCAGAATGCATAGGTAGAAGTCAAATAAGCGTTCTATGGCTTTATTTCGCTTAGTTGCTTACTCTTGAGTAGAACTGCATGTTCACTCCAGAAATAAGCATCTTTGTAAGATGAGCCAAATTGAAGCAGAAGAAGTTGTTGGAGTGTCAGAATGCATAGGTAGTAGTCAAATAAGCGTTCTATGGCTTTATTTCGCTTAGTTGCTTACTCTTGAGTAGAACTGCATCTTCACTCCCGAAATATGCATCTTTGTAAAATGAGCCAAATTGAAGCAGAACAAGTTGTTGGAGTGTCAGAATGCATAGGTAGAAGTCAAATAAGCGTTCTATGGCTTTATTTCGCTTAGTTGCTTACTCTTGAGTAGAACTGCACGTTCACTCCAGAAATAAGCATCTTTGTAAAATGAGCCAAATTGAAGCAGAACAAGTTGTTGGAGTGTCAGAATGCATAGGTAGAAGTCAAATAAGCGTTCTATGGCTTTATTTCGCTTAGTTGCTTACTCTTGAGTAGAACTGCATGTTCACTCCAGAAATAAGCATCTTTGTAAGATGAGCCAAATTGAAGCAGAAGAAGTTGTTGGAGTGTCAGAATGCATAGGTAGTAGTCAAATAAGCGTTCTATGGCTTTATTTCGCTTAGTTGCTTACTCTTGAGTAGAACTGCATCTTCACTCCCGAAATATGCATCTTTGTAAAATGAGCCAAATTGAAGCAGAACAAGTTGTTGGAGTGTCAGAATGCATAGGTAGAAGTCAAATAAGCGTTCTATGGCTTTATTTCGCTTAGTTGCTTACTCTTGAGTAGAACTGCACGTTCACTCCAGAAATAAGCATCTTTGTAAAATGAGCCAAATTGAAGCAGAACAAGTTGTTGGAGTGTCAGAATGCATAGGTAGAAGTCAAATAAGCGTTCTATGGCTTTATTTCGCTTAGTTGCTTACTCTTGAGTAGAACTGCATGTTCACTCCAGAAATAAGCATCTTTGTAAGATGAGCCAAATTGAAGCAGAACAAGTTGTTGGAGTGTCAGAATGCATAGGTAGAAGTCAAAGAAGCGTTCTATGGCTTTATTTCGCTTAGTTGCTTACTCTTGAGTAGAACTGCATGTTCACTCCAGAAATAAGCATCTTTGTAAGATGAGCCAAATTGAAGCAGAACAAGTTGTTGGAGTGTCAGAATGCCTAGGTAGAAGTCAAATAAGCGTTCTATGGCTTTATTTCGCTTAGTTGCTTACTCTTGAGTAGAACTGCATGTTCAATCCAGAAATAAGCATCTTTGTAAGATGAGCCAAATTGAAGCAGAACAAGTTGTTGGAGTGTCAGAATGCATAGATAGAAGTCATATAAGCGTTCTATGGCTTTATTTCGCTTAGTTGCTTACTCTTGAGTAGAACTGCATGTTCACTCCCGAAATAAGCATCTTTGTAAAATGAGCCGAATTGAAGCAGAACAAGTTGTTGGAGTGTCAGAATGCATAGATAGAAGTCAAATAAGCGTTCTATGGCTTTATTTCGCTTAGTTGCTTACTCTTGAGTAGAACTGCACGTTCACTCCAGAAATATGCATCTTTGTAAAATGAGCCAAATTGAAGCAGAACAAGTTGTTGGAGTGTCAGAATGCATAGATAGAAGTCAAATAAGCGTTCTACGGCTTTATTTCGCTTAGTTGCTTACTCTTGAGTAGAACTGCATGTTCACTCCAGAAATAAGCATCTTTGTAAAATGAGCCGAATTGAATCAGAACAAGTTGTTGGAGTGTCAGAATGCATAGATAGAAGTCATATAAGCATTCTATGGCTTTATTTCGCTTAGTTGCTTACTCTTGAGTAGAACTGCATGTTCACTCCCGAAATAAGCATCTTTGTAAAATGAGCCGAATTGAAGCAGAAGAAGTTGTTGGAGTGTCAGAATGCATAGATAGAAGTCAAATAAGCGTTCTATGGCTTTATTTCGCTTAGTTGCTTACTCTTGAGTAGAACTGCATGTTCACTCCAGAAATAAGCATCTTTGTAAGATGAGCCAAATTGAAGCAGAAGAAGTTGTTGGAGTGTCAGAATGCATAGGTAGTAGTCAAATAAGCGTTCTATGGCTTTATTTCGCTTAGTTGCTTACTCTTGAGTAGAACTGCATCTTCACTCCCGAAATATGCATCTTTGTAAAATGAGCCAAATTGAAGCAGAACAAGTTGTTGGAGTGTCAGAATGCATAGGTAGAAGTCAAATAAGCGTTCTATGGCTTTATTTCGCTTAGTTGCTTACTCTTGAGTAGAACTGCACGTTCACTCCAGAAATAAGCATCTTTGTAAAATGAGCCAAATTGAAGCAGAACAAGTTGTTGGAGTGTCAGAATGCATAGGTAGAAGTCAAATAAGCGTTCTATGGCTTTATTTCGCTTAGTTGCTTACTCTTGAGTAGAACTGCATGTTCACTCCCGAAATAAGCATCCTTGTAAGATGAGCCAAATTGAAGCAGAACAAGTTGTTGGAGTGTCAGAATGCATAGGTAGAAGTCAAATAAGCGTTCTATGGCTTTATTTCGCTTAGTTGCTTACTCTTGAGTAGAACTGCACGTTCACTCCAGAAATATGCATCTTTGTAAAATGAGCCAAATTGAAGCAGAACAAGTTGTTGGAGTGTCAGAATGCATAGATAGAAGTCAAATAAGCGTTCTATGGCTTTATTTCGCTTAGTTGCTTACTCTTGAGTAGAACTGCATGTTCACTCCAGAAATAAGCATCTTTGTAAAATGAGCCAAATTGAAGCAGAACAAGTTGTTGGAGTGTCAGAATGCATAGATAGAAGTCAAATAAGCGTTCTATGGCTTTATTTCGCTTAGTTGCTTACTCTTGAGTAGAACTGCATCTTCACTCCCGAAATAAGCATCTTTGTAAAATGAGCCGAATTGAAGCAGAACAAGTTGTTGGAGTGTCAGAATGCATAGGTAGAAGTCAAATAAGCGTTTTATGGCTTTATTTCGCTTAGTTGCTTACTCTTGAGTAGAACTGCATGTTCACTCCAGAAATAAGCATCTTTGTAAAATGAGCCGAATTGAATCAGAACAAGTTGTTGGAGTGTCAGAATGCATAGATAGAAGTCATATAAGCGTTCTATGGCTTTATTTCGCTTAGTTGCTTACTCTTGAGTAGAACTGCACGTTCACTCTAGAAATATGCATCTTTGTAAAATGAGCCAAATTGAAGCAGAACAAGTTGTTGGAGTGTCAGAACGCATAGATAGAAGTCAAATAAGCGTTCTTTGGCTTTATTTTGCTCAGTTGCTTACTCTTGAGTAGAACTGCATGTTCACTCCAGAAATAAGCATCTTTGTAAGATGAGCCAAATTGAAGCAGAACAAGTTGTTGGAGTGTCAGAATGCATAGGTAGAAGTCAAAGAACCGTTCTATGGCTTTATTTCGCTTAGTTGCTTACTCTTGAGTAGAACTGCATGTTCACTCCAGAAATAAGCATCTTTGTAAGATGAGCCAAATTGAAGCAGAACAAGTTGTTGGAGTGTCAGAATGCCTAGGTAGAAGTCAAATAAGCGTTCTATGGCTTTATTTCGCTTAGTTGCTTACTCTTGAGTAGAACTGCATGTTCAATCCAGAAATAAGCATCTTTGTAAGATGAGCCAAATTGAAGCAGAACAAGTTGTTGGAGTGTCAGAATGCATAGATAGAAGTCATATAAGCGTTCTATGGCTTTATTTCGCTTAGTTGCTTACTCTTGAGTAGAACTGCATGTTCACTCCCGAAATAAGCATCTTTGTAAAATGAGCCGAATTGAAGCAGAACAAGTTGTTGGAGTGTCAGAATGCATAGATAGAAGTCAAATAAGCGTTCTATGGCTTTATTTCGCTTAGTTGCTTACTCTTGAGTAGAACTGCACGTTCACTCCAGAAATATGCATCTTTGTAAAATGAGCCAAATTGAAGCAGAACAAGTTGTTGGAGTGTCAGAATGCATAGATAGAAGTCAAATAAGCGTTCTACGGCTTTATTTCGCTTAGTTGCTTACTCTTGAGTAGAACTGCACGTTCACTCCAGAAATAAGCATCTTTGTAAGATGAGCCAAATTGAAGCAGAACAAATTGTTGGAGTGTCAGAACGCATAGGTAGAAGTCAAATAAGCATTCTATGGCTTTATTTCGCTTAGTTGCTTACTCTTGAGTAGAACTGCATCTTCACTCCCGAAATAAGCATCTTTGTAAAATGAGCCAAATTGAAGCAGAACAAGTTGTTGGAGTGTCAGAATGCATAGATAGACGTCAAATAAGCGTTCTATGGCTTTATTTCGCTTAGTTGCTTACTCTTGAGTAGAACTGCACGTTCACTCCCGAAATAAGCATCTTTGTAAAATGAGCCAAATTGAAGCAGAACAAGTTGTTGGAGTGTCAGAATGCATAGGTAGAAGTCAAATAAGCGTTCTATCGCTTTATTTCGCTTAGTTGCTTACTCTTGAGTAGAACTGCATGTTCACTCCAGAAATAAGCATCTTTATAAGATGAGCCAAATTGAAGCAGAACAAGTTGTTGGAGTGTCAGGATGCCTAGGTAGAAGTCAAATAAGCGTTCTATGGCTTTATTTCGCTTAGTTGCTTACTCTTGAGTAGAACTGCATGTTCACTCCCAAAATAAGCATCTTTGTAAAATGAGCCGAATTGAAGCAGAACAAGTTGTTGGAGTGTCAGAATGCATAGATAGAAGTCAAATAAGCGTTCTATGGCTTTATTTCGCTTAGTTGCTTACTCTTGAGTAGAACTGCACGTTCACTCCAGAAATATGCATCTTGGTAAAATGAGCCAAATTGAAGCAGAACAAGTTGTTGGAGTGTCAGAATGCATAGATAGAAGTCAAATAAGCGTTCTACGGCTTTATTTCGCTTAGTTGCTTACTCTTGAGTAGAACTGCATGTTCACTCCAGAAATAAGTATCTTTGTAAGATGAGCCAAATTGAAGCAGAACAAATTGTTGGAGTGTCAGAACGCATAGGTAGAAGTCAAATAAGCGTTCTATGGCTTTATTTCGCTTAGTTGCTTACTCTTGAGTAGAACTGCATCTTCACTCCCGAAATAAGCATCTTTGTAAAATGAGCCAAATTGAAGCAGAACAAGTTGTTGGAGTGTCAGAATGCATAGATAGAAGTCAAATAAGCGTTCTATGGCTTTATTTCGCTTAGTTGCTTACTCTTGAGTAGAACTGCACGTTCACTCCAGAAATATGCATCTTTGTAAAATGAGCCAAATTGAAGCAGAACAAGTTGTTGGAGTGTCAGAATGCATAGATAGAAGTCAAATAAGCGTTCTATGGCTTTATTTCGCTTAGTTGCTTACTCTTGAGTAGAACTGCATGTTCACTCCAGAAATAAGCATCTTTGTAAGATGAGCCAAATTGAAGCAGAACAAGTTGTTGGAGTGTCAGAATGCATAGATAGAAGTCATATAAGCGTTCTATGGCTTTATTTCGCTTAGTTGCTTACTCTTGAGTAGAACTGCATGTTCACTCCAGAAATAAGCATCTTTGTAAGATGAGCCAAATTGAAGCAGAACAAGTTGTTGGAGTGTCAGAATGCATAGGTAGAAGTCAAAGAAGCGTTCTATGGCTTTATTTCGCTTAGTTGCTTACTCTTGAGTAGAACTGCATGTTCACTCCAGAAATAAGCATCTTTGTAAGATGAGCCAAATTGAAGCAGAACAAGTTGTTGGAGTGTCAGAATGCCTAGGTAGAAGTCAAATAAGCGTTCTATGGCTTTATTTCGCTTAGTTGCTTACTCTTGAGTAGAACTGCATGTTCAATCCAGAAATAAGCATCTTTGTAAGATGAGCCAAATTGAAGCAGAACAAGTTGTTGGAGTGTCAGAATGCATAGATAGAAGTCATATAAGCGTTCTATGGCTTTATTTCGCTTAGTTGCTTACTCTTGAGTAGAACTGCATGTTCACTCCCGAAATAAGCATCTTTGTAAAATGAGCCGAATTGAAGCAGAACAAGTTGTTGGAGTGTCAGAATGCATAGATAGAAGTCAAATAAGCGTTCTATGGCTTTATTTCGCTTAGTTGCTTACTCTTGAGTAGAACTGCACGTTCACTCCAGAAATATGCATCTTTGTAAAATGAGCCAAATTGAAGCAGAACAAGTTGTTGGAGTGTCAGAATGCATAGATAGAAGTCAAATAAGCGTTCTACGGCTTTATTTCGCTTAGTTGCTTACTCTTGAGTAGAACTGCACGTTCACTCCAGAAATAAGCATCTGTAAGATGAGCCAAATTGAAGCAGAACAAATTGTTGGAGTGTCAGAACGCATAGGTAGAAGTCAAATAAGCGTTCTATGGCTTTATTTCGCTTAGTTGCTTACTCTTGAGTAGAACTGCATCTTCACTCCCGAAATAAGCATCTTTGTAAAATGAGCCAAATTGAAGCAGAACAAGTTGTTGGAGTGTCAGAATGCATAGATAGACGTCAAATAAGCGTTCTATGGCTTTATTTCGCTTAGTTGCTTACTCTTGAGTAGAACTGCACGTTCACTCCCGAAATAAGCATCTTTGTAAAATGAGCCAAATTGAAGCAGAACAAGTTGTTGGAGTGTCAGAATGCATAGGTAGAAGTCAAATAAGCGTTCTATCGCTTTATTTCGCTTAGTTGCTTACTCTTGAGTAGAACTGCATGTTCACTCCAGAAATAAGCATCTTTGTAAGATGAGCCAAATTGAAGCAGAACAAGTTGTTGGAGTGTCAGGATGCCTAGGTAGAAGTCAAATAAGCGTTCTATGGCTTTATTTCGCTTAGTTGCTTACTCTTGAGTAGAACTGCATGTTCACTCCCAAAATAAGCATCTTTGTAAAATGAGCCGAATTGAAGCAGAACAACTTGTTGGAGTGTCAGAATGCATAGATAGAAGTCAAATAAGCGTTCTATGGCTTTATTTCGCTTAGTTGCTTACTCTTGAGTAGAACTGCACGTTCACTCCAGAAATATGCATCTTTGTAAAATGAGCCAAATTGAAGCAGAACAAGTTGTTGGAGTGTCAGAATGCATAGATAGAAGTCAAATAAGCGTTCTACGGCTTTATTTCGCTTAGTTGCTTACTCTTGAGTAGAACTGCATGTTCACTCCAGAAATAAGTATCTTTGTAAGATGAGCCAAATTGAAGCAGAACAAATTGTTGGAGTGTCAGAACGCATAGGTAGAAGTCAAATAAGCGTTCTATGGCTTTATTTCGCTTAGTTGCTTACTCTTGAGTAGAACTGCATCTTCACTCCCGAAATAAGCATCTTTGTAAAATGAGCCAAATTGAAGCAGAACAAGTTGTTGGAGTGTCAGAATGCATAGATAGAAGTCAAATAAGCGTTCTATGGCTTTATTTCGCTTAGTTGCTTACTCTTGAGTAGAACTGCACGTTCACTCCAGAAATATGCATCTTTGTAAAATGAGCCAAATTGAAGCAGAACAAGTTGTTGGAGTGTCAGAATGCATAGATAGAAGTCAAATAAGCGTTCTATGGCTTTATTTCGCTTAGTTGCTTACTCTTGAGTAGAACTGCATGTTCACTCCAGAAATAAGCATCTTTGTAAGATGAGCCAAATTGAAGCAGAACAAGTTGTTGGAGTGTCAGAATGCATAGATAGAAGTCATATAAGCGTTCTATGGCTTTATTTCGCTTAGTTGCTTACTCTTGAGTAGAACTGCATCTTCACTCCCGAAATAAGCATCTTTGTAAAATGAGCCAAATTGAAGCAGAACAAGTTGTTGGAGTGTCAGAATGCATAGATAGACGTCAAATAAGCGTTCTATGGCTTTATTTCGCTTAGTTGCTTACTCTTGAGTAGAACTGCACGTTCACTCCCGAAATAAGCATCTTTGTAAAATGAGCCAAATTGAAGCAGAACAAGTTGTTGGAGTGTCAGAATGCATAGGTAGAAGTCAAATAAGCGTTCTATCGCTTTATTTCGCTTAGTTGCTTACTCTTGAGTAGAACTGCATGTTCACTCCAGAAATAAGCATCTTTGTAAGATGAGCCAAATTGAAGCAGAACAAGTTGTTGGAGTGTCAGGATGCCTAGGTAGAAGTCAAATAAGCGTTCTATGGCTTTATTTCGCTTAGTTGCTTACTCTTGAGTAGAACTGCATGTTCACTCCCAAAATAAGCATCTTTGTAAAATGAGCCGAATTGAAGCAGAACAACTTGTTGGAGTGTCAGAATGCATAGATAGAAGTCAAATAAGCGTTCTATGGCTTTATTTCGCTTAGTTGCTTACTCTTGAGTAGAACTGCACGTTCACTCCAGAAATATGCATCTTTGTAAAATGAGCCAAATTGAAGCAGAACAAGTTGTTGGAGTGTCAGAATGCATAGATAGAAGTCAAATAAGCGTTCTACGGCTTTATTTCGCTTAGTTGCTTACTCTTGAGTAGAACTGCATGTTCACTCCAGAAATAAGTATCTTTGTAAGATGAGCCAAATTGAAGCAGAACAAATTGTTGGAGTGTCAGAACGCATAGGTAGAAGTCAAATAAGCGTTCTATGGCTTTATTTCGCTTAGTTGCTTACTCTTGAGTAGAACTGCATCTTCACTCCCGAAATAAGCATCTTTGTAAAATGAGCCAAATTGAAGCAGAACAAGTTGTTGGAGTGTCAGAATGCATAGATAGAAGTCAAATAAGCGTTCTATGGCTTTATTTCGCTTAGTTGCTTACTCTTGAGTAGAACTGCACGTTCACTCCAGAAATATGCATCTTTGTAAAATGAGCCAAATTGAAGCAGAACAAGTTGTTGGAGTGTCAGAATGCATAGATAGAAGTCAAATAAGCGTTCTATGGCTTTATTTCGCTTAGTTGCTTACTCTTGAGTAGAACTGCATGTTCACTCCAGAAATAAGCATCTTTGTAAGATGAGCCAAATTGAAGCAGAACAAGTTGTTGGAGTGTCAGAATGCATAGATAGAAGTCATATAAGCGTTCTATGGCTTTATTTCGCTTAGTTGCTTACTCTTGAGTAGAACTGCATGTTCACTCCCGAAATAAGCATCTTTGTAAAATGAGCCGAATTGAAGCAGAACAAGTTGTTGGAGTGTCAGAATGCATAGATAGAAGTCATATAAGCGTTCTATGGCTTTATTTCACTTAGTTGCTTACTCTTGAGTAGAACTGCATGTTCACTCCCGAAATAAGCATCTTTGTAAAATGAGCCGAATTGAAGCAGAACAAGTTGTTTGAGTGTCAGAATGCATAGATAGAAGTCAAATAAGCGTTCTATGGCTTTATTTCGCTTAGTTGCTTCCTCTTGAGTAGAACTGCATGTTCACTCCCGAAATAAGCATCTTTGTAAGATGAGCCAAATTGAAGCAGAACAAGTTGTTGGAGTGTCAGAATGCATAGGTAGTAGTCAAATAAGCGTTCTATGGCTTTATTTCGCTTAGTTGCTTACTCTTGAGTAGAACTGCATCTTCACTCCCGAAATATGCATCTTTGTAAAATGAGCCAAATTGAAGCAGAACAAGTTGTTGGAGTGTCAGAATGCATAGGTAGTAGTCAAATAAGCGTTCTATGGCTTTATTTCGCTTAGTTGCTTACTCTTGAGTAGAACTGCATCTTCACTCCCGAAATATGCATCTTTGTAAAATGAGCCAAATTGAAGCAGAACAAGTTGTTGGAGTGTCAGAATGCATAGGTAGAAGTCAAATAAGCGTTCTATGGCTTTATTTCGCTTAGTTGCTTACTCTTGAGTAGAACTGCATGTTCACTCCCGAAATAAGCATCTTTGTAAAATGAGCCAAATTGAAGCAGAACAAGTTGTTGGAGTGTCAGAATGCATAGATAGAAGTCATATAAGCGTTCTATGGCTTTATTTCGCTTAGTTGCTTACTCTTGAGTAGAACTGCATGTTCACTCCCGAAATAAGCATCTTTGTAAAATGAGCCGAATTGAAGCAGAACAAGTTGTTGGAGTGTCAGAATGCATAGATAGAAGTCATATAAGCGTTCTATGGCTTTATTTCACTTAGTTGCTTACTCTTGAGTAGAACTGCATGTTCACTCCCGAAATAAGCATCTTTGTAAAATGAGCCGAATTGAAGCAGAACAAGTTGTTTGAGTGTCAGAATGCATAGATAGAAGTCAAATAAGCGTTCTATGGCTTTATTTCGCTTAGTTGCTTCCTCTTGAGTAGAACTGCATGTTCACTCCCGAAATAAGCATCTTTGTAAGATGAGCCAAATTGAAGCAGAACAAGTTGTTGGAGTGTCAGAATGCATAGGTAGTAGTCAAATAAGCGTTCTATGGCTTTATTTCGCTTAGTTGCTTACTCTTGAGTAGAACTGCATCTTCACTCCCGAAATATGCATCTTTGTAAAATGAGCCAAATTGAAGCAGAACAAGTTGTTGGAGTGTCAGAATGCATAGGTAGTAGTCAAATAAGCGTTCTATGGCTTTATTTCGCTTAGTTGCTTACTCTTGAGTAGAACTGCATGTTCACTCCCGAAATAAGCATCTTTGTAAAATGAGCCAAATTGAAGCAGAACAAGTTGTTGGAGTGTCAGAATGCATAGATAGACGTCAAATAAGCGTTCTATGGCTTTATTTCGCTTAGTTGCTTACTCTTGAGTAGAACTGCACGTTCACTCCCGAAATAAGCATCTTTGTAAAATGAGCCAAATTGAAGCAGAACAAGTTGTTGGAGTGTCAGAATGCATAGGTAGAAGTCAAATAAGCGTTCTATCGCTTTATTTCGCTTAGTTGCTTACTCTTGAGTAGAACTGCATGTTCACTCCAGAAATAAGCATCTTTGTAAGATGAGCCAAATTGAAGCAGAACAAGTTGTTGGAGTGTCAGGATGCCTAGGTAGAAGTCAAATAAGCGTTCTATGGCTTTATTTCGCTTAGTTGCTTACTCTTGAGTAGAACTGCATGTTCACTCCCAAAATAAGCATCTTTGTAAAATGAGCCGAATTGAAGCAGAACAACTTGTTGGAGTGTCAGAATGCATAGATAGAAGTCATATAAGCGTTCTATGGCTTTATTTCACTTAGTTGCTTACTCTTGAGTAGAACTGCATGTTCACTCCCGAAATAAGCATCTTTGTAAAATGAGCCGAATTGAAGCAGAACAAGTTGTTTGAGTGTCAGAATGCATAGATAGAAGTCAAATAAGCGTTCTATGGCTTTATTTCGCTTAGTTGCTTCCTCTTGAGTAGAACTGCATGTTCACTCCCGAAATAAGCATCTTTGTAAGATGAGCCAAATTGAAGCAGAACAAGTTGTTGGAGTGTCAGAATGCATAGGTAGTAGTCAAATAAGCGTTCTATGGCTTTATTTCGCTTAGTTGCTTACTCTTGAGTAGAACTGCATCTTCACTCCCGAAATATGCATCTTTGTAAAATGAGCCAAATTGAAGCAGAACAAGTTGTTGGAGTGTCAGAATGCATAGGTAGTAGTCAAATAAGCGTTCTATGGCTTTATTTCGCTTAGTTGCTTACTCTTGAGTAGAACTGCATGTTCACTCCCGAAATAAGCATCTTTGTAAAATGAGCCAAATTGAAGCAGAACAAGTTGTTGGAGTGTCGGAACGCATAGATAGAAGTCAAATAAGCGTTCTATGGCTTTATTTCGCTTAGTTGCTTACTCTTGAGTAGAACTGCATGTTCACTCCAGAAATATGCATCTTTGTAAAATGAGCCAAATTGAAGCAGAACAAGTTGTTGGAGTGTCAGAATGCATAGATAGACGTCAAATAAGCGTTCTATGGCTTTATTTCGCTTAGTTGCTTACTCTTGAGTAGAACTGCACGTTCACTCCCGAAATAAGCATCTTTGTAAAATGAGCCAAATTGAAGCAGAACAAGTTGTTGGAGTGTCAGAATGCATAGGTAGAAGTCAAATAAGCGTTCTATCGCTTTATTTCGCTTAGTTGCTTACTCTTGA
The DNA here is from genome assembly GCF_965207765.1 of Zootoca vivipara. NCBI lineage: Eukaryota > Metazoa > Chordata > Lepidosauria > Squamata > Lacertidae > Zootoca > Zootoca vivipara. The sequence goes on along the minus strand of NW_028291080.1, from coordinate 1,150 downwards.
GTAGAACTGCATGTTCACTCCAGAAATAAGCATCTTTGTAAGATGAGCCAAATTGAAGCAGAACAAGTTGTTGGAGTGTCAGGATGCCTAGGTAGAAGTCAAATAAGCGTTCTATGGCTTTATTTCGCTTAGTTGCTTACTCTTGAGTAGAACTGCATGTTCACTCCCAAAATAAGCATCTTTGTAAAATGAGCCGAATTGAAGCAGAACAACTTGTTGGAGTGTCAGAATGCATAGATAGAAGTCAAATAAGCGTTCTATGGCTTTATTTCGCTTAGTTGCTTACTCTTGAGTAGAACTGCACGTTCACTCCAGAAATATGCATCTTTGTAAAATGAGCCAAATTGAAGCAGAACAAGTTGTTGGAGTGTCAGAATGCATAGATAGAAGTCAAATAAGCGTTCTACGGCTTTATTTCGCTTAGTTGCTTACTCTTGAGTAGAACTGCATGTTCACTCCAGAAATAAGTATCTTTGTAAGATGAGCCAAATTGAAGCAGAACAAATTGTTGGAGTGTCAGAACGCATAGGTAGAAGTCAAATAAGCGTTCTATGGCTTTATTTCGCTTAGTTGCTTACTCTTGAGTAGAACTGCATCTTCACTCCCGAAATAAGCATCTTTGTAAAATGAGCCAAATTGAAGCAGAACAAGTTGTTGGAGTGTCAGAATGCATAGATAGAAGTCAAATAAGCGTTCTATGGCTTTATTTCGCTTAGTTGCTTACTCTTGAGTAGAACTGCACGTTCACTCCAGAAATATGCATCTTTGTAAAATGAGCCAAATTGAAGCAGAACAAGTTGTTGGAGTGTCAGAATGCATAGATAGAAGTCAAATAAGCGTTCTATGGCTTTATTTCGCTTAGTTGCTTACTCTTGAGTAGAACTGCATGTTCACTCCAGAAATAAGCATCTTTGTAAGATGAGCCAAATTGAAGCAGAACAAGTTGTTGGAGTGTCAGAATGCATAGATAGAAGTCATATAAGCGTTCTATGGCTTTATTTCGCTTAGTTGCTTACTCTTGAGTAGAACTGCATGTTCACTCCCGAAATAAGCATCTTTGTAAAATGAGCCGAATTGAAGCAGAACAAGTTGTTGGAGTGTCAGAATGCATAGATAGAAGTCATATAAGCGTTCTATGGCTTTATTTCAC